>NW_021605476.1:255553-265503 GCF_004785775.1 Grammomys surdaster
CAGTGCTGGGGCACAGACAGACAAGAGGAACAACACCAGTGCTGGGGTGCAGACAAGAGGAACAACACCAGTGCTGGGGCACAGACACACAAGAGGAACAACACCAGTGTTGGGGCACAGACAAGAGGAACAACACCAGTGCTGGGGTGCAGATAGACAAGAGGATCTGCAGGACCCACTGTGCACCCGTGTAGCCAAGCAGTGAACTCCAGGCCAGTGAGAGAGCATCTCACAAGAGGTAGACACTGTTCCTAAGGATGACACTTGTAGTTGTCCACCATACACATGTACACATACTTGTACACACACACCCCCACATGCACACATACACGAATGCACAGAGGGTTGGGGTTTTTTTTGGTTTTTGGAGACAGGGTTTCTCTGTATATCTCTGGCTGTCCTGGATTTTTTTGTTGTTTTGTTTTGTTTTCCGAGCAGATAGTTGTTTGTTTAAAGGAAGAAAAGCCTGGTGTGGTAGCATGTAGCACAGTAGCATACGCCTTTAATCCCAGCACTAGGGAGCAGAAGCAGGAGATGTTCATGAGTTCTAAGCCAGATAGGGCTACAGAGTGAGACCCCGTCTCAAAAACAAAACAAGTTAACAAATAAGTTAAGTTCCAGAATCCAAAGCACCTGGTTTCAATTACAGTAGAATTATTCTGGACAGCTAATAAATTGGGAATTGAAAAGTTTTCATGTAATTATAGATGAACAAGTGTTAAGATATGCCGGGTGTTGTTGGCGCACGCCTTTAATCCCAGCACTCAGGAGGCAGAGGAAGGCGGCGGATCTGAGACTGAGGCCAGCCTGGTCTACAGAATGAATTTCAGGACAGCCAAGGTTATATAAAGAAACCCTGTCTGGAAAAAAACAAAACAAAACAAAAGTATAAAGACATGAAACAGTTTGCTCACCATAGAGAAGACTAGATTTTTGACGCATTATCCATCAAGAACTAAGAAATACTTAATTTTTTTTTCCTTTTGAGACAGGGTCTCAAGAAACCCAGGATGGTCTTGAACTTGATATGTAGCTAAACTAAGACTGGCCTCAAACACCAAGTGCTGGGACTGTAAGCACATATGGACCCATGCTCAGGCTCATACAAAAACTGCTTTACGGGTAACTGTTAGTTAAATTGTTTACTACTGTGCAGGTTCAGTCCTTTCTTAGGTTAGGAAAGTCGTGTCTTTGTCCAGTCAGAGGAGCCTTTAATAGATGGGGCTGAGAACCTGAAATGTCACTTCTGACCGTATCTGCTCTATTTTAAGCCCCTGAGTATGTGGCACTTGAGAAAACACCCTTGCTCTCCCACTTGGGAAATATGAACTGTGTGGCCTCTGTTAACCTAACTGTTTTTCTCGAGCTTCCTTCTGACAGATCGGCCTTCTTAACTCCCAGGACTTGAACTGCTGGCCCCTTCATGTGTCCCTATCATCTCCCCAGTGAGGTCCAAAGAAGAAAATGCCACTCTGGTTGGTACACAGTTCTTTTCCAAATTCTGGGACTCAGAGAACCAACTGGAGACTAAGTCCTGGGAGTTCCATCCCCACAGTAAAGCTAGTCAGCCAGGGCCTCTTGGGACTCACATGATGTTAGCTTTGTGCACAGCTGTGACGTTGCTTCGGTGGTTGTTCCGAGCGTACTCAAAGGCGAACTCAGCAATGCGCTTGCTTGCTTCTTCGGTGATGAGCTTGATGCTCTGCACAACCCCATCAACGATCTGAAAGAGAGGAAGCCGTGCTTCACTGGAAGGGGCATGGCAACACTTCGGTACCAGCCAGCTTCAGAGTATAGAGCACGTTATTGTGGCAGCCTGCACAGTCAGTGATGACAAGCTTTGCTATACAGTGACCAACAGAGTGACACCAGACAAGTACACAGGTGTGGAGTAGGCATTCAAACTGTAGAGGGCAAATTCCTAAATTTATAACAGGCCTATACTTCAAAGATAGCAGGCCAGGTTCTTCCTCCCATTTATTTGAGTAGTCAGCCAGAGACCCACAGCACCAAAACAAACACCAATTCCTCACAGAGGGGACGCTGGTCTGTCTTTGAGAGATATTTCCAACTGAGAATTTGAACAAGTGTCTAAAATGTTCAGAAGGAAATCTCATGGGGGTAGAAACGTATCTGAACCAGGTGTGGAAGCACATGTCTTTAATCCCAGCACCAGGGAAGCAGAGCAGGCAGATCCTATGAATTTGAGACCAGCCTGTTCTACATAACAAGTTCCTGAACAACCAGGGCTTAGAGACCCTGTCTTAAACACAAAAAACAAAAAAGTACCTTCCAAAACATCATCAACTACAAAACCTCTCCCCAACAAACAAAACAAAACAAAACTCTCTGACATGAACATACCACATGCTCAATTCCACTGTATTCTCCTTCTGTGTTCTCTCGGATGGTGACAATATTTACATCTGTGTAAGGGGTTTTATACCCTTCAATTGAGACACATGGCCGGACATTGGCATAAAGGTCAAACGTCTTACGAAGCAACAGATTCATAGATGGATGGCCAGCTGCTATGGGGGTCTTTAGTGGGCCTGTAGGAAAGAACAATCAGGTGACAAAAGGGTCCACAGTCTCACAGGGAACCGACTCACCTACGTGGCTCCTGCAATCTGTGTTCTGCCTTCAGCTTCACCCCCTCTCAGACCCAAAAGAAGAACACATCCTCTAGGGAGGTTTCTGGAATATGAACTGCATTTCCTGTCTTGAGAACTTTTGAGGACCCAGGTACTTAGCATCTCCTAAACCTTATCACCTGTGAGGGACATTTACAAATGGGGACAGCAATAATCCCAGCGTAGGAACTTGGCCTAAGCTTACCAGCCAGTGGCTTTCTAAAGATGAGATTCAAACATGGATCTGAACATGGTTTTAAAGAATGCACCAAATGGCAACTATTCTGAATCATGCCCTTAAGCATGTATTAAAATAACAAAAACATCAAAAATCGAACAAGAGGTAAATGGAGCTGGAAATAACAGACATAGTAAAGTTGCTATTAGCCAGAGATACTTTAATGTTGTTACTAGAGTTTTAAACAAATGTTAAGAATAAGAAACAACATTCTCAGGCCAAGAATATAGCTCCATAATAGAGCAAACAAACAAACAAACAAACAAACAAACAAATTGTCCAGAGATGAATGCCTGTAATTCTAGCACTCAGAAGGCTAAGGCACAAATAATCTCAGGTTAAAAGAAAGTTCTAGGCCAGCTGGACTACACTGTGAGACCTAGTCTCAAAAACATAAACACTAAATAAATAAAGTACCTTAACACAATGGCTACTTCATAAAAGGAAGTCTTCACTTTTGATAGAACCTCAGGTCGTACCTGGCTACATGCATGTATTCTCAAACTATGATGCCTAGAATCAACCACAGCTCCTCTCCACTGTACCTTTCAAGCCCATCTTGTTCTTATCCATGGACTCTTTGGCTTCTGGAGGGATCATCCACTTTCCTCCTGGTCCTTGAATCGCTGTGACATTTCGCTCCTCCCACTGAATAGGTACCTAGAAGCCACAAAGCAGCACAGTGAAGTGGACAGACTGAACTACTGACACTGAGACTGCAATACGACTAGAGTCCACACATAGTAAAGATATGTCCCTTAAGGTCTCGAAAGTTCCTGACATGCTGTGACACTCACTAGTGTGCCCAAAGGAACTCTCTGCATTACCCTGGCCAGTCATCACACCCAGCCGCCACCTGCTCATTTATTTTCTTCACGAGGACTCTTAAGGAGGCTATAATTAGATTAGCATGAGAAGTGGAGATACAAGGTTCACAGAAAGTCATAGCACTGATACAGGGATGAGCTGGAAAGCAAAATGGTAAGAGCAAAAAGTCCACCAGAAAAGATCATGTAAGAGTCTACTGACATGAACAAGTTAGCAGATCTGTAAAGGGAAAGCAACTGCTCTCTTACTCTCCTGCCTCTGTCCCCTCGCCCTTCTTCTCCCCTTTCCTTCCCCCTCTCTCCACGTGGTCATGGCTGGCCTCCACTTCTGTCTCTGTCTCTGTCTCTGTCTCTCTCTCTCTCTCCTTTCTCCACCATCTTCTCCCGTTTCTTCTCTTCCTACCTTTGCCCTCTGCCCTAAATAAACCCCTTTGGAGAAAAAAAAAAAAGAGAGAGAGAGAGAGAAAGCAACTGATTGCCTGGGCTAGGAGTTGGGGGGTTAGGGGTGGGTAGGCAGGGGGAGAAGAGCCTGCAGTGACCACTATGGGTTATGGCCTATCTTTTTTGGTGATAAAACTGTTCTGAATTAAGACTGGATGGATGGCTGCACAACTCTGAAAACTGAAAATCACTAGACTAGACGTATGCTCATTTTCAGATACCTTTTTAGTGTCACAGTGAATGTGTGGAGGTTAGGGGTTGACTTTGTTATTGGTTTTCACCTTCCACCTTGTTAGAGACTGGGTCTTTTGCTGTTTGCTGCTGTGTATGCCAGGCTAACTTGCCAGCAGACTTCTGGAGCCTCTCTTCCCTCTGCCTCCCATCTGGCAATAGGAGCACTGGGATTACAGACACAATGCAGCCAGGTGCTGGGATCTGAACTCTGGCCCTCGTACCTGCGTAGCAAACACTTTATCCACTGAGTCTTCACCCCAGCCCTAGAGCGTACAATTTTAATGAGTGGTCTCAATAGTATGTGAATTATATCTTAGTAAAGCTGTCTAAAGAACAAGAAACACCTATGAAGGTACTGGGTAAAGGATAAACTAGTGTCTCTTTCTTTTCCTTCCACCCTTCATATGAGAACTGACATGTGACAGCCAGCACACTGCAGCACTAGACAGAGGACAGAGAAAATGATGTGCACCTTGCTCTCAATTCTTTCTTTCAAAATCACCTGTATAAATGCTGAAGCAGTTTTCCAGAAGTCACAACAAGGCGGGTGAGTGGGCATGTAGACTTCAAAGCACCACAAGTAGTGGAGTGCTATTTTGATTATGTAATAACACACACCAACTATCTACACTGGCAGTGACAGACAGCAGAGAGCCAGTCATCCAGCTCTCAGAAGGCTGACACAAGAAGAACACTACAAACTCAAGGCCAGCCTGAGCTGCACACTAAGTTCTACACTGAGACCAGCTCAGGTTTTGGAGCAAAACTGTGTCTCAAAAGTAAGTAGAGACTGGGAAGACGGCTGAGGTTTGGATCATTTGTTGCTCTTACAGAGGACCCACGTTTAATTTCCTGAACCACATGGAAGCTCGCAACCACCTGTAACTTCAGGAAGGGATCTGACACCCTCTTCTGACCCTCAAAGGCACCAGCCATGCACATGTACATACATACATGCAGGCAAAACACGCAGACACACAAAACAAAATAAAACTTAAAACAAAATAGATAAAACAACAATCTTGGGTTTTGGGTCTCACCAGGCTGGTCTAAAACTTACTATGTAGCCAAAGCTGGCCTAGAACTCACAGAGATTTGCCTGTCTCTGCTTCCCAAGTGCTGGGATTAAGGTCTGGAAAATCATACTCAACTCTGAAATAATTTTATTGCATTTATTTATTTCTGTGCACACAGATCGTGTGCAGGCGCAGGTGCCAGTGTCTGTGGCGGTCAGAAAACAGTAGGGAGAAGGTTTTCTCTGCACCATGTGGGAGCTGGTAATCAAACTCAGGTATTAGGCTGGGCAAGGGCTGTACTCACTGAGCCAACTTACCAGCCCTTGATTTTTTTTTAAGTAGAAAAATATGTGGAGATTAATAACAACACCAACAGATTATGAAGTCTCTGTGGAATATCCTTAAAAGAATTTTAACAACACTTACTTTGGCAGCATCAAAAATCTTCATAACTGAGGCTGAAATTTCTGGGCCAATTCCATCTCCAGGAATTAAAGTTACTGTCTGAACCTGAATATGAGAAATCATTGAAGAAAACAGTAAGAATTGTTTTTTTGTTTTGTTTTGTTTTTAAGAGAATATCGCTCACAGAGAAAGTCACTTTCCCAGGGTATGCCTGAAAGACTCCAATGAGCAAACCTCTCACTGTGATAATGACAGAGGCAGAATCCAACTCCATGATACTCCATGTCTCTGCTCTCAACTGAGTTTGGAAACTTAAATAGTAACACAAGTGATGTGCTTCAAAAAAACAAAAGTAAACTACCAAGTACACTTCCTGCCTTGCACTTCGTTTCAGACAAACTTCAACGACCTGCTGATTTAAGTCTGTAAATCCCAAGATAACAGAATGGTTGAGCGCTGCTCTCCCGGTACATCTCTGCAGGGAAGCCCCAGCTTTCCAGGCTCTGGAAGCCTAGGGGGTTCTTAGCAAACAGTCAGGTGCATAAAACTCCAACATGTGTCCAGAATTTCAGAGGTCTGCTTTGACCCTCCAAGAAAAATCAGACTTCCTTTTTTAGGGCTTCCACATCCCTCACTCAGTTCCTCTATAAAACTAGCTCCATCCTGTGATCTAAGTGAGTATGGTGTCAACAGCAACCAATAACATGCTCAGACCCTCAAGGGCCACTGGACAGCGGATGTGTCTATGGTATAACATCAATTATTTGTTCCAAATGCTCTAAACAACAGTAAGCGAGCATTCCAAACACTGAAGAAATAAAACAAGTCAGGAGAAAAGAGGAAAGGATCTGAACACTCATCCAGACCCTCTTCGTTGGGAACTGCATTTTACCTGGCATATAGTTCTAGCTGCTTCAACTATATTTTAAAAAACTTCATTAATTGAAGGGAAAGAGTAAGGTAAATATAATTAAAATACATTGTACACACATGTATGAAATTCTCAAAGAATACAAATATTTTTTAAAATCATAAATTTGTTTTAATCACTAATTCAACTTTCCCTGGTCCTCTGCTTTATAATGACACTTGGACAGGTTGACTATCTCTCAAGTTTTATATAAGGCTGAATCAATCTCTCTTTTTTTTTTTTTTCCGCTGTACAGTCCTGGCTCTCCTGGAACTCACTCTGTAGACCAGGCTGGCCTGGACCTCAGAAATCCGCCTGCCTCTGCCTCCCAAGTGCTGGGATTAAAGGCGTGCGCCACCACCACCCCCCCCCCCCCCCTCCATCTTTTTTTTTTTTTAAATCTTCTTTATTTCTTTTGAAATGATCTCATTGACCAGGCTAATATATTTTTAAGAATTGGTAGCCTAATGGTTAAAAACCAGCAGAGAGCCATGACTATCTCACCCAGTTCCGGTATGTACTAGATACTTGCCTCTTCTTGCATTTGCTCTGGTGCTGAGGATGGACTTGGGGCCATGTGCACACTAGGCAAGTGTCCTGAAGAGAGCTATATCCCCAGCCCTTCTTGTTTCGTATTTTAAGACAGTTCTATGTTTCCCAAGCTGGCCTTCAATACTGGAGCCCAGCAGGCCCTGTACTTTTGTTGATCCTCTTGCCTCAGCCTCCTGAGCAGCTGAGATCACAGACTTGTACCAAAACGTCAGAATGGGTTTGAAATGTTGGCGTGGCTACTCTTTGAGCTTGAAGTGCAAGCCTTATTCTTACTTTTAAAAAATTGTATTAGTTCTTTGAGAATTCCATACATGTCTTGATCACATTCACCTCCCTCCACCTCTCCCCAGACTCACCTCCTCCTTCTCACCCACCTAACTTTGTGTCCTTTTTCTCTTTTCAAGACCAATTTGTAACGCTCAAATATTCTTGAACATGTGGATTCCCAATGGAACACGGTCATTTGGCCTACCCTCTAATTAGAGAAAACAGATTCTTCCTCTCCTGACAGCTAATACTTGTCAATCATTCCCCAGCAAGAGGTGGAATTTTTGTGCCCAACACCCCCTTCCATGCTGGGATTTAGTCAGGTTTGGGCTTGCATGGGTCTTGCGCATACATTCAACTGCTCTGAGTTCGTATCTGCATTCTGGCATAAGCAGGGCCAAAAGCTCCTTCTTCCTGTTCTCCCACAGGTGATGTCATCTGGGAAGCTACTTTTCTTCTCCAGAACAGACAGCAAATAGAGGGAGAAATATACTATAGTCTCTTTAATTCCTCATGGCATAAAACATCATGTGGGAGTATAGGAATGTAGGAATTATAAAAACCAAATCAGATTCTATAAAAGGGGATAAAACAATAAATAGGAAGTCACTGACACACAGTCTTGGAATGCTCCAAAAATGTGACATCAGCTTTTCAAGCACAGGACTCTAAAGCCAGGAGTTCCAAAAGCAGCAGATTTCATGAGCACTAGGTGATCCACTAACATGGGGTCCACAGACCACATAAGGAAAGTATAAGCCTGGGGGGTCCATAGAAGCACGAGATGTTCAGTCGGTGACCAACCTACTGTTTTTAGGGAAGCTCAGAAAACAAAGACGCAGAGCAGGTTTTTGAAGCTTCTCAACAATTCTCTCAACTTACACTTGTTTTTGAAAAAAATAAAACCCGCAAGTGTCTTAAGACACTAATGAGATCATAAAATAAAGTAACAGACTCAGGGTAACTTCTATGTTTATCATGGCTCCTTGAAGATATTAATGGGGCAAGCTTACATAGCCAGATGTAACAGATTCCTCTTAGATAGGAAAATGACAAGAGATTTGTGTGCTTGTCTGTCAATGACTTTAGTATACATTAGATGTGTGCCCAATTCCCTTTAGTTTTAAATAAATGAAGATAGAATGCTAAGTAATAAATGTATTTGAGCATCTTTCTTGAGAAACTTCTAAAAGGAGAAAATAAAAAGACATAATTATACTCACACCACCAGCAAAACCTCTTGTCACCTGTTTTGTGTTGTGGAATGCACCCAGCAGCCGAGAGACCTATATTAATATCAACAGAGAAATGTTATACACAGAACTCACAGCTCAATACGGGAATCATTTCTCATAGTTTTGCTTGGGGGAGTTGGAAAAACTGGAAGGTTTTTTGTTTTGTTTTGTTTTTAACTTGGAGAGTTTCCAGGAATACTCTTTCAAATATTATTAGTTCAATGTGGCTGACCTGCTCAGACTTGAAATCCTAGGCTGAAATTCTGTATTTTTACTTTGGGAGTTTGTGTGGGCATGTGTGGTAATGAGTATGTATATGTACCTGTGTGTGCATGTGCATGTGTGTGTAGGCATGTCAAAGTCAGAGGTACACACTAGGTGTCCTCCTCTTCTCTTAGTTTTTGAGATAGGGGAGCTCACCAATTTAAGAAGGCGTGGCCAGAAAGCTCCAAGGATCCTCCTGCCTCAGCCTCACCAATCCTGGAATTACAGGCATGTGCCACCGCCCAGGTTTTTGGTTTGTTTGTTTTTATGTAGGTGTAGGAAGTGTGAATTCAGGCCATCACACTTGCAGGACAAGCACTTTACAGACGGAGCCAATTCCCAAATCTCAGCACTAAAGACTTTGAAATCTTTTTGATATTTTTGAAATTGAGTTTATAAATGTAAATTGTCAAAAGACTTGGAAGAGGAAACGGAACTGTACATTTTCATTTCAAACCTTAGTCTTTCTCTAATGCCCTGGTTAGTCTTGTTAATACTCTTGACCACCAGAAAGAAAATTTTCACCATATTCAAAGAGGCAGAATCCTTAAGAAACCCAGGGCACGACTCCTCCCAGAACTTATTCTGTAGATAGATAGAAGGGCAAAGACCAGGGAACTGTCTAAGATCAAAGTGAGCAGATTGCTGAGCTCTTTCTAAAAATTGCTCCAGCAACCAATCAGCAAGTTAGGAATAATTTTTCCTAATGAAAGACCTGTGATCCCAGCTACTCAGTAAACCGAGGCAGGAGGTTCCAAGTTCAAGGCCTGTCTGGGCTACAGGGAATCCTCAAGACTACCACCAATAACTTAACAAGACCATATCTCAAAAAATAGGGAAGGTTAGGGACATAGCTCAGAAGCAAACCACATGCCCAGCATGTACATGCCCCAGTACTGCCAAAGGTATGTGTGTGTGTGGGGGGGGG
>NW_021605476.1:265903-277699 GCF_004785775.1 Grammomys surdaster
GGGGTACTCAGGACTAGCATGTACATGCCCCAGTACTGCCAAAAGTGTGTGTGTGTGTGTGGGGGGTACTCAGGACTAGCATGTACATGCCCCAGTACTGCCAAAAGTGTGTGTGTGTGTGTGTGTGTGTATACTCAGGTCTAGCATGTACATGCCCCAGTACTGCCAAAAGTATGTGTGTGTGGAGGGGTACTCAGGACTAGCATGTACATGCCCCAGTACTGCCAAAAGTATGTGTTTGTGTGTGGGGGGAGTACTCAGGCCTTCTGAGTCAGTCATATACCAACTCTTTTGAGAATATTAATAATAGTTTATTCTAAATCTAAGATAGTTTATTTAGCACTAGTGATATCAATGCCTCAGGGTTCCTATGTATCCCTGGCTATCCTGGAACTCACTCTGTAGACCAGGCTGGTCCTGAATTCATAAAGATCCACCTACCTCTGCTTCCTGATTAAAGACAAGCAGTACCACCTCCCAGCTCACAGAATATTTTATCTAGTTCTTCTAGTAGTACAGGCAGTAGAGTCATTACTTTTACTTGTGACGTTTTATTTGTATTAGTATTAATTTTGAGACTATAAAATTATGGAAAAAAGGGAAAATAAATCACCCAATAAACCCAACAATCCTACCACTCAAAGACATTAACATTAATATTTTTTTCTGATAGCCACTAGCATATGTACATATTTTAAAAGGTACTTTGAACTTTAGCTAAGTGTCATGATGTACACCTTTAATCCTAGCACTTGGGAAGCCAAAGTAGGTAAATGTCTTTGAGTTTGGAGGTTAGCCAGGTCTATACAGTGAGTGCTAGGCTACACAATGAGACCCTGACTCAAAGAAAAAGCTCTAATAGCTCAGTCCTTCAGAAATGGTGCAAAGTCTTATTACAATAAAATGAAAATAAATAATTGAATATACTCAATTTTGCTACAAACTTTTAATGTAACTTTTTCATGTTAGATACAAGAGCAAGGAGACATGTGTTTCTTATTTTTCCCAGCCCTCCTGGCTGGGGCTTGTAAGCCCAGGTACTCAAGAGGCTAAAGAGAGAGGACTGAAATTCAAGGCCAGCCAGGCAGTGGTGGTGCACATCTTTAATCTCAGCTAGCACTTGGGAGGCAGAGGTAAGGGAATGAGCTGTGCATAGATCTGGAATATCTGTGCGTAGAGTCTATGCCTTTTGTTTTGGGGTAACAAACCAGGGAGTGGAAATGAGCAGAGACAGTACAGAACAATGCATAGTTTCTCAAGTTCCAGGGTAGCCAGTGTACATACTGAACAGAGGAGAGCCGGGGTGGTAGCACAGCAGGGAGTTTGGAGGTTCTAGGCCAGCCAAGGCTACACAGCAAAACCGTCTCAAAAAACAGAAAACAAGTAACTCAAGCCTGTTGTCCTGGCCTACAGAGTGAGCTTAAGATCAACCTGGGTAATTTATTGAGACTAGATCTTAAAATTAAAGATGGAGGGAAAGAAAGGTTCTGAGGACATAGCCCAGTGGTAGAGTACCCCTTGTCACCAGGCTCAAGGCCTAGCACTACAAAGTTAAGTAAACATCCCAAGACACTCGAGCCATTTTATGATTTGTCTGCTACTCTATCTACAGTGCCTGGACTCCATAAATCCCTTCTAAAACAACCCGAGCCATTCTCAATCCTGTGTGTAGCTGAGGGTTCCATGCCTGCAACGACTCTTCTAATAGCCAGTATTTCCCAAATTTTAATCTCTCCTCTACGATCTTGGACTAAAATAATTCACTGACAAAGTCCATTCAAAGAGAAGTTCACAGGACACACTGTCTTTCACTTTATAATACACTTGTGACTCATTTGACCTCTATAAAACCCGAGGAGATGAGTTTTCAGGAAAGAAGATCTAGCCTTAGCTTCCTGACCTTGATTTCTGGCTTTGGATCACCTAAACCCCATGGGTCCTCACAGCCTTACCTTCATATTTCAACCAAAACTTCTTACACTACTTAAGGAGTAAGCCAGGAAACCAGCTCATCATAGTCCTTGGAGCCTGAAAAACCTCTAAAATCCTCACCTTCTCTGTGGAAAGCATCTATGATCTGCAAATGACCCATTTTTAAAAGAATCGAATAAAACTTTAATGGACACTAGGTGTAGTGGCTCACAACTCTAACTCCAGAACTTGGAAGGCGGTGGAAGTAGGATGATCAGGAGTTCAAGGTCAGCCTTACCTACAGCCTCAGCTAGACTAGTGGAGACACTGTCTCAAACAAATCAAAGCTCTGAAAGGAAGCCCGGTATGATGAAAATCCAAATACCATTTGGTACTTCCAACAAGAGTTAGCCTCAGGAGCCCCTTCGAAGGCCCCAATCCCTTGAGAGAGACTGAACCAAAGCCTGGGCCACTCTGCCAAAGGTCACACAGGCAATCAAGTCCCAGGGGAGCATCTTCTGATCCTATGGCCAATAATTTATGAATTCTTGCAGATTTTTCTTACAGAGTTAAAGGAAAAACCAATTTCCCAGAACACTCTTTACTATGTAGCTTTATTTAGTCCTTCCCTGAAGGATATAGCTTTATTTAGTCCTTCCCTGAAGGCTGACTGTACCTAACAACATGGATCAGGTAGAGTGTGTAAGCCCAGACATTAAAGGACTGACATGTCCTTTAAAACAAAATGTGACCTAACACCATCTCAAGCAAATGTGGGTCTGAACATAGTGACAAAGTAGGTGAGTCACTGAGCAAAAAAGCCTAGTTATTGATGTCCTAGAACCACTGCCTGCTTAACAACTGCCAAGCCAGATATATTGATAGCCAAGAAAGCTTCAGGTTTTCATGTTCTTCTACATGGACTAGGTGCTCCCATGCAGAAATAACTGTGACACAAGTACAAGTCTCTTACAGGTGGGCTCACAGACATTAAATCATTTGCATAGGGCACATAACTGGTCAATGGCTTTGTCAGGATTTAAAGCTAAGACCCCTAAATTGAATTATTAGTAAAGAATAGTGTATCTCCAAACCTCTCTTTAAAGGAGGGGAGCAATATCAAATTTTATTTAAAAATTTGCATTGCTTATAGTAGATTTCTAGGGAACCATGCACGATGGCATCAGATGACCTACGGCCTGGTCAGTACTATATCCATAATTAGCTAAGTGACCTTGGCCACTGAATAGACAGAAGGGAACTGAAAAGCAAAATACTTGGGTTTCTCTCAAAGATGACAATGACCTCCTGTATGACCTTGAGCAAGTTTGTCTTTGGGGACAGGTCAGCTCCACCAGGAAACGAAAAAGACTGCATATGTAACCGAAGCGCCTTCCAGCTCTAGGACCTGAACTACCAAGGAGAACTAGAGAGCCCCAGATCGCAGGGTTCCCACAGCAGACGGTGAAAGGGTGATGCTGTGGTCTCCCTGGATGTTCAGAGTGTAATTCCAAGGACCACGATGTCCTGTGTCCTCTAAGGAGGAATAACTACCTGGACACCAGGCATCAGACTAGGAAGAGTTCCAAGAGGGAGAAAAATCTGGCTGGCTAAGACGGCCCGGGATTCCCTCACCTCGAAAAACCTCTCGCGCCCAGCGTTTACCCGGTCAAAGGCTGAGGGATCAGGGAGGGGCGACCTGGGCATGTGCCCCGAGACCCGCAGGTGACAGGGCCGCGGGGCCTAGGTGGCCTTTCTGTGACCCTCAGAGGCTCCGCATGAGGCCTGTGCTCCTCTCCTGGAGGAAACTGGAGGGGACACCCGGAGGAGTACCGGCCGCCTTGACCTTGACGCCGTCCCCGCCCGGCGCGGCTGTCCCGGCTCAGGGCTAGCCACGCTCCGCGTGCCGGCCACATTCACCGAAACACTCTCCGCGGGCCATGAGCCGCCTCCGCGCGCTCGCCTCCGCAATCCATGAGGCGGGATCACAGCCTACGCTTCCCGCTCGCCCGCGAGCTTGCTGCCCTGTAGCGCTCACCTTAGACACCCACGCGGACCCGGCCATCGCGTCCACTTCCCTCACCGCGGCGACAGCGGCAACACCAGGGCGCATGCGCGTAGCCGGTGCCCCAGCCCTCCCCGCACGGCCCCGCCCCGAGGCCTCGCGTGGCCCCGCCCCTAGCTCCGGTCTCTGCTTCACTCACCTCCCGCTCCCGACCCCGCGGCACAGCTGCCGCTAGCTGACCAATCACGGCCTTAATCTTTTGATGACGCGCGGAGCAGGCCCAGCTGTGACCCGGAAGCCACCTCCACTTCCCCCACTTCATTCATTGAGTAGCTGTTTGGATGAAGGGTTCTGTTTCCTACCTAGTAGGGGCCAATGAGGCTTCTCTGTTTGGGGGATAATGCTCCCCTTAAAACTTTGCAATCCCACTGAGACAAATATTTTACTTAGTTCCAAAAACTGGTTTGTTTTGTTTCGTTTCTTGAGACATATCATGGAGCTTCAAACTGACTATGTAGCTGAGGCTGGGTTTGAACCACAGAAGGCCAGGGGTTCCTCTTTTCTTGCCTCTACTTCCCAAGTGCAGGAACTATAGATAGCCATTCACCACCACACCTAACTTGATTTTTACTTTTTTTTTTTTTAAATTTTATTTTTTGGTTTCTCTGCATCGCCTTGGCTATCCTGGAACTCACTCTGTAGACTAGGCTGGCCTCAACCCACAGAGATCTGCCTGCCTCTGCCTCCCAAGTGCTGGGATTAAAGGTGTGTTCCACCACCATCTGGCCTATTTTTATTTTTTTTTAACAGCTTTACTGAAGTATAATTTAAATAAAAATATACTCAATTTTGCTCAAAGGTTAAAAGCATTTATTAGTCTTGCAGAGGACCCAGATTCAGCTCTCAGCACCCATATGATGGCTCACAACTGTCTGTAACTCCAGGTGTAGGGGACCCAGTTCCCTTTTCAGGCCTCACAGAACACCAGATACCAATATGGTACACACACCTACATGTAGACAAAACATTCATACACATAAAATAGACAAATCTTTTAAAAAGTACTACTTTTTGATGTAAATGTACCATCTGAAGTTTTTAATAAATGTAAATATTTGCATAAAGTAAATTCAGAAAACACAGCTCTTGGACAGGGAAGATGGCCCAGTGGGTTAGGTGCTTGTTTCAAAAGCATGAGGACCTGAATTCGATACCCAGAACCTGTGTAAAGAGTCAGGAAAGAGTGAGCATCTATAACCCCAACAATGGAAGAACAGAGCTAGGTAGTCCTGCTGCCATTTGCCAGCCAGTCTAGTTCAAATGATGAGTCCCAAGTTTAGTTTCACAGACAGACAGACACACACACACACTCACATTCATACACTATAGTTCTTACCTCAAAAGGAATGAGAGGGTTTAAGAATATAAGGCCAGGGGCTGGAGAGATGGCTCAGTGGTTAAGAGCACTGACTGCACTTCCAGAGGTCCTGAGTTCAAATCCCAGCAGCCACATGGTGGCTCACAACCATCTGTAATGGGATCTGATGCCCTCTTCTAGTTGTGTCTGAAGACAGCTACAGTATATTCATACATAATAAATAAATAAATCTTAAAAAAAAATAAAAAGAATATAAGGCCAGGAAACACAGGTTTAGATTAGCCCAGTTTCCATGTTTCAACATGGTAAAAACAGTGTGTGAGTTAAAACGAATGTTAAATTAGAATGATGAGGACAGGAATACCGAGAAAAGTAAATTAGAGTTTGCAAGCTGGGAGTAGTCCTGAGAGCTTTAATCCCAGCTCTCAGGAGGCAGAGATAGTTGTGTCTGAGTTAGAGACCAACCTGGCCTACAAAGCTAGTTTCAGGACACTCAGGGCTACACAAAGAAACCTTGTTGCAGGATATTTGATCACAGTGTGAACTTCGATACTATGTTTACTGGGAACACCTTTTTCTAGTTGTGGTGTGGCTCAGCCTTAGCACACATCTTTAATCCCTCCGGCTACAGTACAGAAATGGCTTAGTACACACTTTTAATCCCAAATAATGAATGAAGGTAAAGTTAGTTTGTAGAAGGAAGCACCCATGTTTGAAAGTGATGTCTATTGGCAAAGTGCTGAGTCAGAGAAAGATTTGACAGAATAGGATATGCCCAACTCTCAGAAGAGAGAGGAAAGGGGAGCTATAGGGGGAGCAGTGAAGAGCGGGGGGACTTTTACTCGGAGAGTTTTACAGAGACAGGTTGAAAAGAGAAAAAACTAGACACTTGCAAAGATAGAACAAGTTAGAGAATGAGAAGGAGCCAGGAGATCAGAACAGATTGCCAGAGTTAGTTTGAAGTCAGGCAGAGCAAGTCAGGAGAGGCATCGAGAAGCCAGATTGAATCAGTTAGCATGGAGAGTTTTGAGCCAGAAAAGCCGAGTTGACCAGCCAGCCAGAGATTAGAAAGAACTAGAAAGGGTGACCTTATTCAGTACTAAGTCTCAGAGACTGAAACCAAACCATACTAAGCCTAGATTAGATTGTATGAAGGATAGAAGCTTCCACGTAGGCCTGGGTTAGCAGACTGAGGCAGTAAGCCTTAGAGACAACAATTACACAAGGCGAATAAAAGTTACTTTTACAAAACACTGTCTGGATTAACCAAAACAACAACAACACACTGGCTATGAGACAGTGAAGCTCACCAGATAAGGAAAGAGTCACTCAGTCTTAGCAGGCACTGACTGGCACCCACAAAGCATTCCCTGGGACAGAGGACTAACTGGGTAAGAATAGCTTCTGGAAAATGGAGAGATGCCTCAGCAGCAAAGAGCTCAAGAGCACTTTTTAGTCTTCCAGACTATGGATGTTTGTTCTCCACACCCAATACAAGAGGCTCACAATCACCTGTGACTCTAGGTCCAGGGAGTTCCACACTCTTCTGATCTCCTTAGGCATCAACATACATGCAGCATATACTCACAAAGATAAAAACACATGAATAAAAAGAAAATTTTTTTTCTCTTTTTTACAAGAGAAGCTTGTAAGAGAGCACCTCCTGGAAAGATGCCCCCCCCCCGCAAACATATGTAACTAGGAGGTGGTGAAGGAAAAAAATCATAGGTACACCTTGGTAGCTGTGCCTGCAGACAATCAGAATGTTTTCCTGTGATTAAGCACCCTTGGATCAGCAGTTCTGTTTTTCTGCTATATCAGGAATTTAAGGCACAGGACATTTGTCTACACATGTTACACATGTACACTAACAAAGGGTTTGCATCCTTAAGAGATGACTAGACACCATTAGAATGCCATTTACTCTGTGGGGTTGACCTCCCTGTCCTTTTGCTGACACCATGGAAATAAATATGCAAAAAGGAAGTTCTTGCTCATGATTTGAGATGGAAAAACTGTCATCTTATCTTGTAAATGTATTATTCACTCTCATAAGCATTCATAGTAATTTTTTTTTTTTTTGGCTTTTTTGAGACAGGGTTTCTCTGTGTAGCCCTGGCTATCCTGGAACTCACTCTGTAGACCAGGCTGGCCTCGAACTCAGAAATCCACCTGCCTCTGCCTCCCAAGTACTGGGATTAAAGGTGTGCACCACCACCGCCCGGCAATCATCACTTTTCAAATATATTGAGAACATCAGGTAGGCAGGTTATAGCAAAGCTAGGAAATCTCTGTCTATAGGCCTCTGATGTTATTGGATGACATTTTTAGTCTTTGGGCTAGGGAAAGTTAGAAGCAAGAGCATTCTAAAAGGATTTACTTAATAGTCCCAAGGATGTTAGGTCACACAGAGGGATGAACAACAAATGCCTATTTAGGGGATAAGCTAGCCAAGATAATTTGGGTCTGGACCTCCAACATTCAGTCGGCCTTGTGGAATATTTAACATTCATGTGGCTTTTTCCCCCCAGGAACTTAAGTTCACAACAACCATCACCACAATACAATTTTGTGTTGTTTGGTTTGTTGTTGTTTTGCTTTACAAGACAGAGTTTCTCTGTGTAGCTCTGTGTTGCTCTCTGTTTCTCTGTGTAGTTCTCCTGGAACTCACTCTGTAGACCAGACTAGACCAGGCTAGACCGGGCTAGACCAGGCTAGAGTCTTGAACTGACAGAGATCCACCTGCAGCTGCCTCCCAAGTGCTGGAACTAAAGGGAATGCACAAGAACTGCCCAGTTTATGATCTAGTTCTTTTTTTTTTTTTCTTTTAAGATCTACTTATTTAATTTATGAGTACTTTGTCTGCATGTATGCCTGCATGCCAGAAGAGGGCACCAGATCTTGAGCTCCCATATGGTTGCTAGGTATTGAACTCAGGATCTCTGGAAGAGCAGTCAGTGCTCTTAACTGGCTAAACCACCTCCCCAGCCTCCAGGATCCATTCTTAACATACAGATTTGTTCCTCAGGCCCATTTATAGCCAATTCCTGCTCCCGATCTCCATTCCTGGAAAATGTTGATCATTTTTCCCCCTCCATTTATTTATTTATTATTTATTTATTTTTGTGGCAGGCGGTAGGACAGAGTACCCATGTACCACAGCCCACGTGTAGAGATCAGAGGACATCTGGTCGGAGTCTGTTCTCTCTTTCCACCATGTGGGTTCTGGGCATCAGGTTCAGGTTATTAGGCTTGGTAACAAGTGCCATTACCCACTGAGCCATCTATCTATCCTGCCCTGGTCTATCTTTTTATCTTCACATCTCCACAAACTTTTGTTTTTTAGTTCTGGGGAAACTAGGCCCTGGCAAAAGCTAGGCAAGAGTGCTACTAAAGAGCTGTATACCAGCCCAGCCCTCTTAAGTTTTACTTTTTTTATTTTTTTTGAGACAGAGTCTCACTAAGTTATCCATACTGCCCTTAACCTTACTCTATAGTCTAAGCAGGCCTTGAACTAATTTTTCTTTTAAAGACAGGATTTTTCTGGGTAGCCCTGGCTGTCCTGGAACTCACTCTGTAGATCAGGCTGTCCTCAAACTCAGAGATCTGCCTGCCTCTGCCTCCCGAGTGCTGGGATTAAAGGCATGCACCACCACTGCCCTGCTTGAACTTTCCATCCCCTTGCTTCATCCTTCAGAGAAGCTAGGATTATAGGCCTGAGCCACTAGACCTAGCTTCTGCAAACACAGTTCAGTGTCATGTGTATTTCATACCCCACCTTCTAGGTGGGTTCATCTTGTAGGTACATTTTAGTGAGTGTGCGTACTAGTGATCAGCGGTGCCTAGTACTGGAGCTTATATGTCTAGTGGGAAAGGCAGTTGTCAGTCAAGTCTGGAACAAATACGTAATTAAAGTGTAAGTGACAAGAAGCAAAAGTGTGACAGGTAGTGAAGGTTCTGACAGTCTCAGAGATAGATCACATAGAGACAGCTCTCCAGGATAGTGAAGGCTATGACAGTCTCAGAGACAGGCCACATAGAGACAGCTCTCCAGGGTTTCCAGGACATTGTTTCCCTTAGAGCAAAAACTGAGAGGAGGTTCAAAGGAATTACGAGATAGTTTCATGACCCCCAAGAGGGCGATATCTAGTTTCTCGGAGTCACCTTTCCAAGATTTTCTTGGTGGGCATAAAACTTATCTTAAACCTGGAAGACATACAAGCTTACATAGGTTCGTTTCAACAAAAGCTACTATACCGGTTACAGTCTCTTTGCTATAATAAAACACGCTGGCAAAAGCAAGCTAAGGAAGGAAGGTTCATTTTGGCTCCGGGTTCCAGAGTCATGATGGCTGGAGCTTGAGTCAGCTGGTCACATGGTGTCCACCAGGAAGCAGGTGGAGACGGATGCTGGTGCTCAGCTCTTTCTCCTTTTTAGTCAGTCCAGCAGTTATGGGCTTTCTCACATCAATTAATCTGACCTAGATAACCCCTCACAGGCATAGCTAGAGGCTTGTTTCCTAGGTAATTAATTCTAGATCCTATCAACCATTATAGTGACTTAAAAAGATTGATTGATTCCTGTTAGAAGGTGACACATGGCATCTGCAGATGATTTATTTTTCTTTCCACACAAAGCCCAATTTGATGATTATTGACTCATGCCTAGGTAGTATACAGTTTAAACAGTTTAAGCCCTTGGGGGTTGTTTGATTTTTAACATTCTTTCTTGATGATATTTCTAAGTCTTCTCTTTGGCCTCTTTCTGCTTCCTGGTCTATCCTGATTTCAATAGGATCTTGGTAAGATCATGTAACTCAGACCTGATACTAAACCCAGATAAGGCTTCTTCAAGGAGATAAAACCCACACTCATTTTCCCAGGGCTCCTAGCTGGAAGCCAGGGTAGTTTATTATACCCGGTCTCCCAGAAGCCCCTCTGGAAAGGGTTTATCCCTGCAGAAGCCATCCCTCACTTCCTGGAAGGGTGATAAATCCAGGTGGAAAAGGAATAGTAGCAACTGTCCTGACATAAAGTGAACTCCAGCTAAATCTAAGGCCTCGTCATGGGGGTGGGGGGGCAGGGTCTCATCAGCACCACCCTTCCCTGTAATCAACCTCCTCCCCGCTCAGGTCCTGATGTGGTTGTTCTCTCGCCATTGCTCTCATGTCTGACTGGCTTGTGTCCAGATGGTTCCCTTCTAGTACTTTCTTCCAGCATTATTTATGCTCATGAGTGCACACGTATGTGTGTGTGTGTGTACATGTGAAGGTCAGAAAATAGCCTCAAGTGCCATTTCTCAAGCACTATTATCCTAGCTATTGTTCTATTGCTATGATGAAACACCATGACCAGAGCAACTTATAAAAGAAAGCATTCAATTGGGAGCTTACCTACAGTTTTAGAGGGCTAGTCCATTATCACTATGTCAGGGAGAGTGGCTGCAAGCAAGATAGGCATGGTGCTGAAGAAGTAGCTGAGACCTTACATCCTAATCTAAAGACAGGAGACAGAGAGAAACTTCAAACCTTGTGAAAGCCCAGAGCCTACCCTGAAGGACACAACTCCTTCAACAGAGCCATGCCTTCTAATCCTTTGTAAATAGGTACTGCCCAGTCCTGCTGGGCCACGTAAGGGATGGAATCGTGGTTCCTGCTCCTGGGGCAGAGCCAGCAGGATGTGGCTGCCACTGGTGTTGACGGTTGCAGTGAGCATAAAGCTTTTTGTAGAATGATGTACATATTTTCATGCTCCTCCTTCAAGGAATGTCCTCTCTGCCAAGGTTAATGACTTCATGATCATCAGAGACAGCGTGGGTCTGGGACTTGAGGGTATGTCTAATGTCTCAGAAAAATGGTGGAACACTGAGGCCTTCAGGACAGCTCTTAAGGCTGTAGGAAAGAACTTTGAAAACACGAGTTCAAAAATATATAATTTCTCAACTATGCAAACTATAAGGATGCAATATGAATTATATAAGGGGCTTCATGGACCTAGAAAAATAGAGGCAACTGCACTATGAGCCAGATTGTCAGAAAGATACAAAGACAGAGAGATACAACAGGAGTAGATTCCTGAGTTCAAGATCAGCCTGGGACAGAGCAAATTTAGGTCCAGGCATGGTTGGAATGGTAATCTCAGGATGGGATCCCACCAGCTAAGTTTACAAAGGCAGGCAGATCACTGAATTCTTTTGCAATGCTTTAAAAAGTTGTACTTGCTGGGCACTGGTGCCTTTAATCCCAGCACTTGGGAGGCAGAGGCAGAAGGATTTCTGAGTTCGAGGCCAGCCTGGTCTACAGAGTGAGTTCCAGGACAGCCAGGGCTGCACAGAAACCCTGTCTCAAAAAACCAAAACAAAACAAAAAACAAACAAACAAATAAACAAACAAACAAATTGTACTTGCTGTCCCTTTCCTAAAAGTCAGGGGGCTGACTAAGGTCATGGGATGCTGATTGGTGTGATGGTCAAGAGGAAACCTGGAGTAAATGGCTGAATTTAT
>NW_021605476.1:277799-282635 GCF_004785775.1 Grammomys surdaster
AGGCCAGCCTGGTCTACAGAGTGAGTTCCAGGACAGCCAGGGCTCCCGGGAAAAACCCAGAAACCCAAAAAAACAAAAAAAAAAAAAAAAAGAAAGAAACTGGGCTTTCAGTCTGCGAGATATGGGCAAACAGAGAGCAAGTTTTTTTGTTTGTTTGTTTTTTGTTTGTTTGTTTTTGTTTTTGTTTTTTTGAGACAGGGTTTCTCTGTATAGCCCAGGCTGTCCTGGAACTCACTCTGTAGACCAGGCTGGCCTCGAACTCAGAAATCCGCCTGCCTCTGCCTCCCAAGTGCTGGGATTAAAGGCGTGCGCCACCACCGCCCAGCTGAGAGCAAGTTCTTGTTTAGAATATTTTCTAGAGAGCAGAGCTGTCTGGAGATCTCTTGAGAACAAGCACAGCTCTTCAAACATTTTTTTCTAACAAGAGTTCTGATTTTGGTCAGAAAATCCATGGAGAATGAACACAGCTCTTTTAGAATTTTTCATAGCTTTTAGAATTTTTTCTAACAGAATTTCTGAACTCAATCAGAAATCTCAAGAATTACTTAGAGAGCTAACACAGCTCTTTTAGATTTTTTTCTAGCAGCTATCCAGAGAGAACTGCTTGGAGAGCAAACATAGCTCTTTTAGAATTTTTTTGTTCTAGAAAATCCAAGAATTTTATAGCAACTGTTCTGATTCTGGTCAGAAAACCTAGGAGCTATCCAGAGAGTTTTTAGAATTTTTCCTAGCAGAGAGAGCTGTCTAACCACAGAGAGATGTCTGAGGCAGCAAGCTGGCTGTCTTCATCAGAGAGAGCTGTCTCCAGCAGACAAGAGCTGTCTACAGAGAGCTATATAGGGAGCAGATCTCCAGCAGAATGTAGGCTTGTACCCATGATTTGACTTTGAGTTGTTTGTTTCAAAGACACCCCTTCTCTCAGGACCACCAACCAGGCTGAGGCAGGCCCTTGGCAGGCCACCAACTGGGAACATAGCATTCGAATATATGAGCCTATAGGGGTCATTTACACTTAAACTACCATAACTGTCCACATATATTTTTAAGCAAGTTTCCCAGCAGGCCTGGAACTCATGAATAGGCTACGGTGACTCATCAGTAGCCTCAATGATATTTGTCTCCTTTTATCTCCTCAGTTGGAATTACAGGTTTTCTGTTTTAGTTTTTGTTTTTCCGTTTCAATTGTCTTGGCTGGCCTAGAACTCGTTATGTAAATCAGGCTGGCCTTGAACTCATAGAGATCCACCTGCCTCTACTTCCCAAGTGCCAGGATTAAAGTCATGTGACACCATGCCCAACTTTAAAACATCAATTTATTATTATTGTGTGGGGTGGGGGTATACATGTGAGGTCAGAGAACAACTTACCGAATTCCTTCCATAGAGGTATTGATCTCAGCTGATCACATTTATACTATAAGGTTTTAAACATAGTTTATTTGTTTTTATTTTATATACATTATATATATAAATATATATATTGCCTGCAAGTATGTCTGTGCAAGAGTTTTGGATCTCCTGGAACTGAAATTACAGACAGTTGTGAGCTGCCATGTTTTCATGTGGATGCTGGGAACTGAACCAGGTCCTCTGGAAAAACAGCCAATGCTTTTAACCACTGAGCCATCTCTCCAGGCCCTCACAAGATCTTTATCTTGGTTGCTAGCCTTCCCCCACACCCAGCTTTATTCTTTTTCCATGTATTAATTAATTCACATACTTATTTGCTTTTTCAAAAAATTATTTATGCGTATGGGTATTTTCTATATATATGTATGTATCTGTGTATGTTGTTCATGCCTGGTAGCCATGAAGGCCAGAAAAGGGCATTGGATTCCCTGGGATTGGAGTTACACATAGTTGTCAGCCACTGTGTGGGTGCTGAGAACTGAACCCAGGACCACTGGAAGACTAACTAATGTTCTTACTGCTGGGCTATCTCTTCAACCCTTCCTTCCTTCCTTTCTTGTATAGGTTCTGGGCTAGAACTCAGGTGCTCATGGTTACAAGGCAAGCACTTTACCTACAGAGCTATCTCTTCAGCTCTGATGGTGTTCCCAGTGCCTTTGAAGAGTGCTTCTCCCTTACGTTCTCCTGACACCGGTATATTTTGTCAGTTTATTTTCCATCACTCTCTCCAGGGTCAAAGACCGGAGGTACCAGCCAAGTAGGCATGCTGGCCGCTCCCCATATGTCTCCCATGTGCCATGCTCCTTGTTTTAGTTAGGGCTTCTAATTATCAATGTGCTAAAACTCCATGACCTGGAGCAATTTGAGGGGAAAATGTTTATTTGGCTTATACTTCCACATCACTGTTTATCATCAAAAAAAAAAAAAAAAGTCAGGGCAGGAACCTAGAGGCAGGAGCTGATGTGGAGGATACAGAGGAGTGCTGCTTATTGGCTTGCTCCTTATGGCTTGCTCAGCCTCAGAACCACCAGGCCAGGGAAGGTACCACTCACAATGGGTTGGGCCCTCTCCCATCAATCACTAATTAAGAAAATGTCCTATAGGCTTGCCTACAGCCCAATCTTATGGAGGTATTTTCTCAATTAAGGTTCCCTCCCTCAGATAATTCTAGCTTGTTTCAAGTTGACATAAAACTATCTAGCACAACTCCCAACTCAGTTTTAGGGGGAAAAATCTAACAAATTTGAAGAAAGGCATTAAGTACAGCAGCAAATAAGCAGACAAAGGATCTCAGCAATCAGCTCACAGCCATCAACATAGATAGACGCTTAAACCATATTTAACCTTATTGTGCTCAGGTGCATGCATATCAAGAAAACCATGGAAACGTTTTAACCTCTTTATTCCTAGGGGAGGACTTAAGACTCTAAGGTTATACACTATTCCAACTGATGGTGACATTGTGACACCCAAAGTTGTGGCTGACCTTGAGGAATTGCCACAGGCTTCTTTGAGAAAACAATTTAGCAATATGTCTCCAGAGTTGATATGCGTTTTCGCCCTTTCTCCTAGTTAGATCTGCTCCTGAGCATTTATCTCTTGCAAAACTTCAGGAGAAACCATCAAAATACTCGTTGCAGGGTTTTCTTTATTTAAAAAAAATGGGGTGGACATAGGCTGTATCAGTTACTTGTGACAAAACACCAGACAAAAGCAGCTTAAGAAAATAAAGGTTTATCTTGACTCATGACTTGAGGGTATGTTCCGTCATTACAAGGAAGACATGGAGCTAAAGGCAGTTGGTCACATTGTGTCCATGGAGACTAGGGAGATTGCTCAGCCTTTACGAGCACTGGCTGCTCTTCCAGAGGACTCAGGTTCTATCCCCAGCACCCACATGGTGGTTCACAGTCCTCTGTAATTCTCGTCCCAGGAGATCTGATGCCCTCTTCTGGCCTCTTTGGCTATACATGTAGTAGATATACACATATACAATAAAAATAAACGAATAAGCTAAATAAGTTTTTTTAAAAAGAAGAGAAAAGAAGAGGAGAGTAATGCATACACGTGTTCAACTAGCTTTCTCCTTTTTATGCAGTCCAAGATCCCAGCCTGGTTTACACAGCAAGTTTCAGGATAGCCAGGGCCACATGAGAAAACCCTGTTTCAAAAAAAAAAACGGCGGGGGTGGGGGTGTCCAATGCCTAAAGCTTATCGAAGGACACAGTGTATTATGGTTGGGAAGGCATGGGAGTGGGTGGTAATGTGTTGTCAGGGACAGGTAGCAGCTGGCTATACCCTTCAGTAGTCAGGAAACAGAGGGAGGTGGATACTGAGGACTGGCTTGTTCTTCCCCTCCCATGTTTATCCCATCTAAGCCCCACCCAAGAGACAGTGTCACTCATATTCATGCCTTGGTAGCAGGAGGAAAGATCCAGAAGAGAATGACAGTCAGATAGTATCTGAGGAACTGAAGGGCCGAGGAGCACAAGGTGGGAAGGAGGAGGGCGCTGAGTCCAAACCCTCCCAGGCATATAACCATAGGTGGCATGGACTCTGTCCTGGGTGAGTAATGGGACATCATCTGAAAAATCACATGTTTTACTTATGGATGCATTGTTTTTCTTAATGAATCCTGGCCAAATGATTTGCCCTGTGTGGTATCTGGGGGACAGTGTCTCTGTGGTTGCCCAGTAATAAGCCGTAGAAATGTGCTTTATGAGAAAAACCAAAAAAAAAAAAAAGAAAAAAAAGAAATGTGCTTTATGGGAGTTGTTCAAATTGTGTTGATCTCAGCTATCTCTCATGTTTGCTTACACTGAGGAACCCGGCTTTGCTGTCTGCCAAGCCCACAGGTCAAGGGCTTAGGATGGTATGCAAACAGCAATAAAACCTCAAAGCAGATAATGAGTCTCAGGTCTTGACTTTCCCTAGAGTTTCTGAGTCCATGACATCAAGTGTAATGGAGTGAGCCTGCCTTAGTGACACAGGCCTATGATCCCAGTTATTTGGAAGACTGAGGGATTAAGATCAAAAGTTTGGATCCTTCTTGAATTATATAGTAGTTCAAGGCAAGCCTGGGAAACAGAGTGAGACTCTTTCAAAACAAAAAGTATGGGGCTAGGTAAATGATTACACAGTTTAAAAGCACTGGCTGCTCTTTTAGAAGACTTGGGTTTGATTCCCAGCACTACATGGCATATCACAGTCATCTGTAACTGCTTCCATGATGCTAGCCAGACATGTGCTACAGAGATATACACACAAGCAAAAGACCTACACTCATTTTATGACTGTGTCGAGCCTTAGCTTAGCCCCTGAGTGAACAACACAGAGCCAGGGATCCATGCAAAAGCAAGAGGAATTTTACTCTTCCAGTATGCTGAGGTCATCCTGCATCCAAAAGGAGAGAAGGCCCCAGGTAGTT
>NW_021605476.1:282735-301954 GCF_004785775.1 Grammomys surdaster
GGGAGTAGGGTGGTGTTAGCATTCCTTCTTGGCTCTGCCCCACAGTTACCTGGCAACAGCCAGGTAGGCCTGACTCACTACAAAAGGGACTGCTTGTCCCCCCTCCTCTCTCTTACTCTCCTACTCTCTTACCCTCTCTGTCTCTTCTCTCTCCATTCCCCTCCCCTCTCTCTCTCCACATGTCCCTGGCCTGCCTTCTCTCCCTCCTTATCCCTCTCCCTCCCTCCCTCTCTCTTTCTCTCTCTCTGCCTTTCTCTGTCTCTACTCCCTCCTCAACTCCCCTCCCCATTCCCTGAATAAACTCTATTCCATACTATATCTGTCATGTGGCTGTGTGGCTGGTCCCTCAGAGGGAAGGGGTACCTCAGCATGGGCTTGCAGAGGCACTCCCTTCCACCTCACCATAATGCACCTCTACCAAACATATCCTGAGGCTTGGAATATAGCTCAGTAGCAGATGTTAGTCTAGCACGGTGTGATGTTCTAGGCTCTGTACTCAGAACACCTGAATACATAAAATAATGGAACGAACACTTGAGAGTCTATTCCCCGTTTCCACAGTATCTGGGGTTGACAGAACCTGTCGCCATTTACAAAAATATGGCATCTATTTTCAGTAAAGGTGTCATGGCAAGAGTAGGCAATCCCCAGGCAAGTACAGGCCCTGGTTCTCAGGCATTCTCTAGATGTGTGAACGTGAACAGTATAAAACAGAGTTAGCAAATCCACAAAAGGCTCTGCGGAATTCAAAGATTCATGGAAACGATGCCATCTAACATTGCCAGATGTTTGCAGCCAGGTGTGGTGCCACACACTTACAATCCAAGCATGTGGAATGTAGAGACTAGAAGACAGGAGCCTAGCTACATAGGAAGTTCAAGTCCAGCCTGGACTATGAGACACTGTCCCTAAAACACAAAATAAGCGCTAGAAAGATGTTTCAGTGGGGAACTGTCCACAAGTTTGAGTATGTTGCGTCCTTGTAGCCCTCTACAGCTGCAACAATATCCTCACTCTCAAGCCTCTTACCCAATGGTGGTTGCCTGCAGGCTTCGTTGCAGCCAGGGAAAAAACAAACCAGAAAGAGATAAGAATGGAACTCAGCTGGTTTTTATTGTAATCATCGATGGATGAACCAGGACTTCTAGAGTCTGGCCCAGATTATTTTACTTTAGCTATATTTAAGCACAGCACAACTCGTTTACACTGAAGTTCTTAGCAAAGTACACATGACTTCATCCATAAAATAAAGCCATGCTTATTGACTCAGAAACAATGCTCAAGAAGACAAGCTAGGAAGAATGACTGAGGTAAACACAATACCTGTGGGAGTCAGGATTGACCTGGGCCTAAGATAACACAGACTTTGCTTAGGCTGTTGTAAAGTACAAATGATATCACTCATAAGACTGAATTTTATGGTCTATCAGCAAAGCTCAAGATTTAGGAGAGAAGGATCTGAGACAAGTCAATTCTGGGTAATATGGGTGGAGCCTTTCTCATCAGACAGCAAAGGATCGCCAGTTTGTAAACCTCCATCATTCCTGGTGTTCCAGAAAGAGCAGCTTTGCACCTTATTCCATTGAAGAGGCAAACTGTGTGTTTAACCTTCCTGCCTCTCCAGTGCTTATCTGTGTACACGAGGCCTTTTGACCTTCAACATTACCCACCCCTATAAAGGATTGCAGCCAGATATTTCCCCTGACAGATCCCTGGATTTCATTTGGGAGAGAGGTTGTCCCTTGAAGTATATAATAATAAGCACAGTCTGTTGGAGGTTAGACTCTGCTCTCTTTCTGTCTTATGTTTCTTTACTCTGCTTCAGAAATCTAGTGACTGGGATCCCACTCTAAATAGCCAATCTTAGAAGAACCCACTAATGCCTGTATAACTCCATCATTCTCTTGGAAAGCCAAAGCAGGAGGATCATAAGTTCGAGATGTAACTGGGCTACAGACAGCGAGTTCAAAGACAGCTAACTTAGTGAGCTCTGTCTTGGAAAGAAAGAAAAAGAAGTGGTGGAACTACAGTTCAGTGATAAAATACTTGCTTATGCATTTCAGAGGTCCTGGGATCAATTCCCAGTACCACAGAAAGAAGAAACAAGGAGACAGAAAGAACTTATACCTTATTATCTTTACTCAAATCCTGTTTAACCTGTATGCTTCACACTGCCCAGGGACCAGTTAACTTCCTGGAATGCTGGGAGTTGTAGTCCTTGGAAAATAACACAGGCTTCATTCATGGGAAAGTTCGGTGGCCTGTAGGTTTGTGTTTATAAACCCCTGTAACACAGTGTCTTGGGATCACTGAGCTGGAAGTCCCTGGGAGTAGTCCTGACCAAAGTCCATCTTGGTATTTAATAAAACTTGCTTCAGATTTGGCTCAGATGGTGAGAATGTTTTTTTTTTTTTCTCTTATGAATCTCAGGATCAATACCTTTTACCTTTTGTCAAATTGAAGACTTGGCTACTTGCTGAAAATGATTATGTTTTTTCTTCCAAATTTTAAATTCATTGTGAGAATTAGAAATGAAAACAAACAAACAAACAAAAGGTTAACATTTCAAAAGCATTTACAAATTGTCAGGTTCCACTATCGCATCCTCGACCCCTGCCGTCCCACCCTGCCACTTACTGTCTTCCTGTGTCATAGCATCCACAAGACTGCGCCTGACTAGGAACATGGAGCCCTTAACAGTGGTATCTCAAGGCTCTATTTCCTGCCCTGGACAGTGTGAACAGGAAAGAGCTGGGGTTCACATCTGTTTTACTTTTTCTTTTGAGACAAGTCCTCACTATGTGGTTTAGCTGGCATGGAACTTCCTGTCCTCCTGTTGAAGATTCCTAAATGCCAGATTACCAGCAAAGCCCAGATTTAAACACACATTAGCCTGGCATGGTGGTTTGTACTGTAAGAATGTAATTTCTAGTCTCAGCTTGAACTTAAAAGATCTTTAAGTCTGAGTTTTGGTCTACACTCAAATATTAGTTTGCCCCAGCCACATCCCAGGAAGAGCACATTCCAAAGACTCAAACAAACATTCCAGGGAGAAGGATCTAAGATAAGAGTCTTATCAGGGAGATGAACCCTTAACACAAGTACATCTGGGTAAACAGAAGTCACTTAAGCTAATCCTCTTTGTGGTGCAAATCCGAGTTGCTTAGAAACCCAGGCCTGGGAACAGAAACCGAGCCTGAGAACAGCTGTTAAGAGTTTGGCCTTATGGTTATTGTTTAAGAGATAATTGTAAATGAGCACACCCTTAATCCCAGCACTTGGGAGGCAGAGGCAGGCAGATTTCTGAGTTCGAGGCCAGCCTGGTCTACAGAGTGAGTTCCAGGACAGCCAGGGCTACACAGAGAAACCCTGTCTCGAAAAAACAAAACAAAACAAACAAACAAACAAACAAAAAATGGAGAGAGAGAGAGAGAGAGAGAGAGAGAGAGAGAGAGAGAGAGAGAGAATTATATAACTGCCCTCGTAAATTCTGTAAAAATAGTATATAAGCTTCCCTCAGCTTTAATTCGGGGTTCTTCTTGCTGGCATGCAAGGGAACGCCAGTGCACTGGTTTTTATTAATTTATCAATTTATTAATAAACCTCATGCTATTGCAGTGAGTACCGTCTGTGGGTGTCTCTGGAGGAGCGTGTTCCTTGGTTTTAGATCTTTTTTTTTTTTTTTTGGTTTTTCGAGATAGGGTTTCTCTGTGTAGCCCTGGCTGTCCTGGAACTAACTCTGTAGACCAGGCTGGCCTCGAACTCAGAAATCTGCCTGCCTCTGCCTCTCAAGTGCTGGGATTAAAGGCGTGCGCCACCACTGCCCAGCTTGGTTTTAGATCTTTAGAGTCCAACAGTACTTGTAATCTTAACACTCAGGAACTTGTGGCAAGTCAGTTGCCACAAGTCCTAGGCTACCTGGGCTACATAGTGAGTTCCTGTCTCAAAATCAGTCAGTCAGTCCAGCCACCAACATTTGTGGCACTGTGTGCCTTCTCTGAGACCATTTATCTGTTAAGTAGGAAAGTAACTCCAGACTACAGATTGATGAAGCACTTATGAGGTGATTTTATTCAGTTGATATAAAGTCTGATATGGTCCTACACATCAAGTTGTGTGCTCAGTCTTCCTTCTCCTTCTGAGCAACACCCCATCCTCCTCAGGGCCTGTCTTGAACATCTGGAATGGCCAGGGAATAAGGGATAAAGGCTGAAGTTAGAGCCTTCCTTACTTCTAGCTGGGTAGCACTGGGCCAGCATCTTGCCTCTGGCTTGCAGTCGGCCTGTCACTCAGGATTTGTATCCCTTGGCCTTCCTCAGTGTCTGAGCTTGAAAGCGAGAGTTCCAACTAGGGCAATGAAAATAGGAATTAGAGGGGACTTTTAAAAGAAACTTCCGGGGCTGGAGAGATGGCTCAGTGGTTAAGAGCACTGACTGCTCTTCCAGAGGTCCTGAGTTCAAATCCCAGCAACCACATGGTGGCTCACAACCATCTGTAATGAGATTTGATGCCCTCTTCTGGTGTGTCTGAAGACAGTGACAGTGTACTCATAAATAAAATAAATAAATCTTTAAAAGAAACTTCCAACTCTAGCTGGCTTTCTGCACTTCCTGTAAGAGGCTTTTAGAGGTCCTGGCTTTTCTACCTAGAATGTGTGGTAGGCAAATGAGCAGCATGCTCGTAACTACAGAAGAATGTCACAGAACAGGATCTGAACACACAGAAGCCTGGCTTGCTCCTGGGCACTTTAAGACAGGGAAAACATTTGTAGTAATAACTGTAGTTTGGCCAAAGCTTCTATTTCCCCAACTCTAACTTTTGAGAAGGGGAAGAGCAGGCAGAGTCTCTTAAAGGCACCAGCCTGATGCACGGCTTCTGGTTCCCTGAATCCCAGAGGACAGACCTGCTTCTTTCCCACAGCTAAGGTCTCCTTTGTCTACACTGAGTGTAAGAGGGTGAGGTGGCCTTTGAAGACAGCTAAATGTATTCCTGGGCTGCTTAATTGCTTCCTGATGACCCCATAGCTCCTGACTGCAATGCCTCCAGGAACATTTGCAGTTCCTGTAGGGTGGCCTGTCTGCTGCTCTCACCAGGAGCCGACAGAATAAAGCCCCAACCAGTTATGAAAACCCACAAACCTTCATGAAGCCCTCCCACAAGCTTTGGCCACTCCCTTAACAAACCACAGCCTAAGCCTGAGCAGAGGTTCAGGTGTGGTCCAGCAGCAGCTAGGAACTTGTCAGATACAACCTCAGCAACCAAATCAGAAACTCTGGGGTACAACTTCCCTTGTGATTTAGAAATAAGAGCCTAAGAAACAAGGTACACTTTGAAGGCCCCTTTTAAAAAAATATTATTTTTTACTTATCTATTTCACATCCCACTCACTGCTCCCACTCCTGGTCACTCTCTCCAAAAATCTTTTCCCATCCCCTCCTCCCCTTCTCCTCTGAGTGGGTACACCTCTCAGGTATTGGCCTTCCCCACCCCTCCCCATGGGACTTCAAGTCTCTGTGATGCTAGGTGCTTCCTCTTCCACTGAGGCCAGACAAGGCAGTCCAGCTAGAAAAACATATCCTATGTACGGACATCAGCTTTTGGTATAACCCCCATTCCAGTTGAACTACATGAAGACCAAGCTACACGGCTGCTACATATGTGTGGGGAGGCCTAGATATGTTCTTTGGTTGGTGGGTGGTTCAGCCTCTGAGAGTCCCAAGGGTCCAGGTTAGTTGACTGTGTTGGTCTTCCTGTGGAGTTCCTATTCCCTTTGAGGCCCTGGAATCCTTCTTCCTATTCTTCCGTAAGAGTCCCCAAGCTCTACCCAATGTTTGGCTGTGGGTGTCTGTATCTGTCTGAGTCAGCTGCTGGGTGGAGCCTCTCAGAGGAAGCAAACATAACATACTATCAATAATAGTGTCAGGGATTGCTGCTTGCCCATAGAATGGGACTCAGGTTGGACTGATTATTGGTTGGCCATTCCCTCAGTCTCTGCTCCATCCCCCATACCTGCATTTTTAGTAGATTGGATAAATTTGGGGTTAAAATTTTTGTGAGTGGTTTGGTGTCTATATCCCTCCACTGGGGTTCCTTCCTGGCTACAGGAGGTGGCCTCTTTAAGTTCCATCTCCCTAATGTAGTAAGTTACAGCTAAGGTCATCTCCATTGATTCTTGGGTGCCTACCTTGTCCCAGGCCTCTGCCTCATCCTGGAGATGTCCCCACCCCCATCAGTTGTAGATTTCCATTCATTTTCATGGCCCTCTAGGCGTCTCTCCTGCCCTTCTCCATACCTGATCCTGAATCCCTCCCCATCCCTCTCCCAGTTCCCTCCCTCCATCTGCTTCTTATGCCTATTTTATTCCCTCTAAGTGAGTTTCAGGCTTCCTCAATTGGGAAGGTTCTTCTTATATTGAGTTCTGTCTTTGATGTTCAGAGCTTTTCTGAGCTATGTGGAGTTACAGCAAGACAAGGGCACGAAGTCCCCAAGCAGGGAAGAATCTTACGAGCTTTCTTCTCCTCCTCTGTTTCACAGCTATATTTTTCTTTTCTAACACCTTTAAACACACACACACACACACACACACACACACACACACACAGAGCCAGGGCTACACAGAGAAATCCTGTCTCGAAAAACAAACAAAAAAAATCTTAAAAAAAAAATTAAGAGTAGAAGAACAGTGACTCATGGCCCCCAAAGTGATGTAAGCTAGGCAAAACTGAGCAATATTGGTGTATAGGTTTTGTTTGTTTGTTTGTTTTTGTGGTGTTAGGGACTGAACCCAGGGCCTCATGCATGCTAGGCTAGCTCTCTCTGCCACTACACTACTCCCCAGCTAATTACTTTTAGTTACTATATTTTGTTTTCTGAGATAACAGAACTCATGTACTTCAGGTTGCCTTGAAACAGCTGAGTAGCTAAGGAAAATCTCAAACTTCTGATCTTCCTGCCTCTGTGTCTCTAGTGCTGGGATTACAGGAAACCACATTCATGTAGCTAATCTCAGCTTTGGCAACCTGTGATGGATTTACCTTCCAGCAGGGCCACCAGGAGCCTGTGACTCAGGTTTCATGCAGTCTGGTTGCCCCAAGAATAGACAGTAAAAACAATCCCATTGCTAGTAGCTTTCCTAGTGGACCACTGGTAGGCCCCAGGGTTGCCAGGACTCCTGAACTTCCATGTTTCTGAGAGGGCTTTTTCCACCTTGATGGGGCGGCTGAAGATAGCCAATCATTTAGGAAGCCGTTGGTCAGCCTCATTTTGCCCTGCCTGTATTATTAAATCTCTTGAAGGCCTCACTTAGCAGAGTGGCTACAGGGGCTGATCTGGTTACTTTCCTTAATGTCTTGAACCAACTGGGTAGTATAACCTATTGTTACCAGAGCCCATTCCTCTGCTGAGGTAGAGTCTGCAGTCATCTATGTTTCCTTTTTTCAACAGTTATTTTATGGTATGAGTATTTGCCTGGATGTATGTCTGTGTACTGCATGCATCCAGTACCCACAGAGGCCAGAAGAGGGCATCCAGACCATTAGATTCCTGATAGAGTTACAGACAACTGTGGGATGCCCTGTGGATGAGGGGTAAACCAAACCCGAGCTCTCTGAAGAAAAAAAAAAAAAAACAAAAAAAAAAACAAACAGCAAGTGTCAATATATCTATTTGGGTTTTGGTTTTTGAGACAGGATTTCTTTATGTAGCTCTGGCTGTCCTGGAACTCACTCTGTAGACCAGGCTGCCTGCCTGTGCCTCCCAAGTGCTGGGATTATAAGTGTATGCCACCACATCTGGCTTGGGTTTTTGTTTGTTTGTTTGTTTGTTTTGTTTTGTTTTTTGTTTTTTTTAATAAAGATTTCCATGCCCAGTTGACTATACAGTGAATAAACCTGTATGTTTGTCTGCCCTAAATTTGTTTTTATAACAAATTAGTGTTCAGTTTCAGACTGATACTCTCAAAGGGTTTTATTTCTCTTACAATACATTTAATTAAAATCCCAAGAAAACTTTCTGGTTTGTGACACATTTCTCTGAATGTAGTAAGTTATTTGGATTTTCTCAAGTAGCAAAGGAAGCCAAGCATGTCCTTTCCTCCTCCTGAGATGCTTCCATACTCTAGGTTAAAGGTCAGGTGCTTGCTAGGCTTGAAGTTTTTACACTACCCCGCCCCCAACCCCTGATTCCGCCCCTATTTCTTCTTTTTCCTGCTGGAGATGGAGCCCAGGGTCTTCTGAATATTTTAGGACATTCTATGGCAGCCCCATCTCCACCCTCCAAGAGGATTTCAGAGGACCTTGTCTCAGGCCTGCTCCTCTGGAATCGGCTGGTAACGAAGTGCTTGTCCAAGGTCAGCACAGGTTGTAGAAGCAGGTCCTATCTGGATCCTCTTGTAACCAGCCTGGAGAAATGCAGAGATTCTAAAGAGACACTCACATTTCTCTATCTGCCTATCAGATTGTTGAAATGATGGACCTCAAAAAGATGAGAATTTCCACAGAAATCTCATCCTGGGGGAAGGAAAATGCATTATACATCAGCAAGGGGAGACTCGTCTCTTGGAAAGGAATTGTTTCTCCCTTCTTTTTCTGTGTTTTTCTTTGTTTGTTTGTTTTGTTTTTATTCAATGTCTTACTATATATACCTGGTTAACTTAGAGCTCACTATGTAGATCAGGGTGGCCTGGAACTCATAGAGATCCACCTGCTTCTGACTCCCAGAAAGAGACTGCAAACAATGTTGGGTCAGTGGTGACCAGGACCATATCTTGACCAGGACACCTTAGATGAGCATATCCTTAGCCCTCAGTTTAAACTTTGATCTCAGTTTAGGACCCCAGAGTCAGACTTCGGGGTTTCCTGAGTCTTTTTGTTCCTCTTCCTAGTGTGGTCACCTTGAATCCATTTTTTTTTTTTTTTTTTGGTTTTTTGAGACAGGGTTTCTCTGTATAGTCCTGGCTGTCCTGGAACTCACTCTGTAGACCAGGCTGGCCTCGAACTCAGAAATCCGCCTGCCTCTGCCTCCCGAGTGCTGGGATTAAAGGCGTGCGCCACCACCGCCCGGCCAATCCATTTTCTTTTATTGTTTTCAATTTTTTTTTTTTTTTTTCGAGACAGGGTTTCTCTGTGTAGCTTTGGCTGTCCTGGAACTCACTCTGTAGACCAGGCTGGCCTCGAACTCAGAAATCCGCCTGCCTCTGCCTCCAGAGTGCTGGGATTAAAGGCGTGCGCCACCACCGCCCGGCTGTTTTCAACTTTCAGTCTGGCCTTCGAAACCGGCTTTTTGAGGATGGATCTGACAGGTGATCCCGCAAGCTCAATAACACATCTATTCTCAGTCTAGGATCAGAGGCGGGAGGATTGTGACTGTTCTACCACACTAATCCATGGGATTTTCTGGCTCACAATCACCAGGACCGACCCGGGCTGCCACTCAGAGTGCTGGTTGGAACAGGAGGCATATTCAGTGTCCAGGAGTCAGACGGCCCTCCGAGGCCACCGCTTGGCCATCCCAGTGTGCTGCAGCAGCAAAAAATGAGCACGCCTCTGTCCCCAGGGAGAAGTCACCTCCCGGATCGCTCAAAACAGGTCTAAGGCCCCGCCTCCTTTCCCCAGTCGGCGCCCCGCCCCAATCTCGCCTCCGGCCCCGCCCTCCGGCTCCGCCCCGACTTAGGCCCGCCCCCGACTCAGACCCCGCCTTCCCCTCCCAGCCCCTGCACCCCTCCCACTGAACTGCGGGACCTAGGAGCGGGCCAGGCTAGGCTGGCGACGCTGCCCGCTCCCGGGCTGGCAAGGGCCGCGGGCGCCGGGCTCGGGGCTCCAGAACCCGCCGATGGGAAGCAGCACTCGAAAGGGCGAGAGACGACGCCGCGGCCACTCATACCCCCGCGGTCACCATGGGGAACAAGCAGACCATCTTCACTGAAGAGCAGCTCGACAACTACCAGGTAAAGCCGGCGCGCCGCGGCCCCTGTAGTCTTCCTTTCTGTCCTTTTCCCAGGCCTCGCAAAAGCAGACTCACCGAGGTTCAAAGCCTGCCGCTGCCTTCAGCGTGCAGCGTCACCTTGGGTGACTTCCCCTCCATGAGCCTCAGTTTCCCAGGCCCGGGAATGTGAGAGCATTCCAGTTAGAGTATTCTGTCAGATGCGTCTCACTCACCCTCTCTTCTCTTTCTTATTGACCTTCCTGCTCTCCCAGGCTGAACCCCAGCCATTCCTCTCAGCCCACTGGGCATGACCCTCATCCCAAAAAGGTCTTGGAGTAGGGGGAGGACAAGAGGCCCCAAATGTAGTTACAGGTAGTTGGGGTGTGTCGTTTATCTGTTATAACTGGAGGAAGGAGGCTACATACCCACATCTCCTAACCTACTTCGTGATCCTAGTACCCCTTTCACCCCAGATTCTTCCAAGTTCAGAGTTAGCTGTCCATATCAGTGGACAAGGCCCCAGCCATGTGAAAACTTTTCTGTAGGTATGGGAGGAAACCTTAGCTCTTGGGTGGTCCAGAGTCTTGCTCAGCTGCCTTAGCTTACCATGTAATGTCTCCCATCTTTCAAGGCACTGTTGTGAAGTCTTCTTAGTATCCTCTAAACAGATTGGTTAGGAGTGTTATGTCACGTATATTCCTACCTTAGATATGTGCAACCTCCGTGAATGTTCAGTTAGCATGGAGCAGTTACCTCCAGTGTGACCCAAGTGATAGAATATGTATTGAGGAAGGCCCTAGTGGACAGGGGAGGGCAATAGCTCTTGCTTTGACTGGAAGCTTCAGAAACAGTGCACAGCTTGCACAGGGCCTTGGGAAGTCAGGATTTTTGCCCAGAAAGTTCTGGAAGGAGGCATTTTAAGTGGCAATAGATTCCGGCAAACAGCTCAAACCCAGGAGAGAAGAGTGGTCTGGGGAGGGTGGGGAGCCTGCATCCCCATTCAGACCAGCGTAGCATTGGGTTACTACTCAGACTCAGTCCAGTGTTGAGTTCTGATCCTTTGCCAGGGCCCAGCTAGACCCTGCCAGGGAAAGGAGAGCCAGGAAACATGAGAGCCCCACATCTCCTTTCCTCTGGCTCTCTGGTATGGCCATCCGGGGCTGGGTGAGGGCCCCAGAGTTATATTCCCTTTTCCAAGTAACTCTGGGATTCCTGGAACTTCACAGTCTGATGGTCTTCCCTCCCTGAGGCGAGATGCTCCACTTCCTGCTCTCCAGATGCCCCTGCCCAGAGTTTCAGCTACTACCCTGGCCACTTATGTGCATGGCACACCCATTCTCTCTTCCTCTCTCGTGCCTACACAGGGCCCACTGCCCTCCCCAGAAGCCTCTGCATCCCTCCAGCCAGTCCAGCTCTTTGCTTCAGCCCATGTCTTCAGTTAAGAACAAGCCCCATGTAAGACTCCACCTACTTTGCATCTCACCTTGAGATCCCCTGTCTATCTCAAGAACATGACCCTGACCAGCCCTCCAAAGTCTCCTAGGGACAGAGGTCTAATGGCGCGTCCTCCCCTCCTGCCACAGCCTTGTGGTCTTTTGTCCCTCTTCTCTTCGTTCTCTCTTTCCATCCCCCACTTACTTGTCCCTCCTTCCTTCATCTGTCTTTCAAAAGATAGCATATGCCTCACTGTAGTTGGATTGACTGTGTAAAAGCCAGGCTCCTTTAGGAAACCCTAAGAAGCCATCCACTGGACCTGGATGAATAACAGACATAAACACTGTGCCCAGCTCTAGCAGGGAGCTTTCTAAACTAGGTACAGTCACCTTCTCTCCAGGTCATTCTGGTGTCTCGGGATGACTGAACAGCAGAACAGGGCTCATCCTAGTCAGGTCTGGGTTCAGCTGGTCTATGACTTTCTTCCTTCCTTCCTTTTAAATTACATTTATTCATTTTAGGTGTTAGTATTTTCATGTATGTATGTGACCCTGTGTGTGACCGTTGCCCATGGAGGCCAGAAGAGGACAATAGGTCCCTGGGACTTGAGTTACAGATGGTTGTAAACCACTGTCTGGGTATTGGGAATTCAACCCAGGTGTTGTGTAAAGGCAGCAACTGCTCCTAACCACTGAGCCATCATCTCTCCCGCCCCCCCCCCCCCTTCATTTCTTACTTCAAGCCCAAGGCACCCTTCAGGGAGGGCTTCCAGTCAAGCTGGCGCTGTTGTCTCAGCTTCTCAGCAGCAGGCTGTCAAGGCCTCACATCTCCAGGAAGGGTTCCTTGACCTCACCCTGGGAGTGCACAGTGGACCCATGAAACACATCCCTTTCCAGGCCTTTCTCTGGCCACTGAATGGTTCCTACCAGGCAATGCTGCTGTCTGCACTTCTCTCTTCCTGTGAAGCGTTTTCTATGAAAGAAGAGGCTTGTGAGGAAAAAGGAAGGAAGGAAGGAAGGAAGGAAAGAGGGAAGGAAGGAAGACAAACATGTCTATCATAGAGTTCAAGGAGGGCAAAGAACTCCATATAGGGATTCTGAAGTCCTGGGTTCAAGTTGTAGTTGGGCAGTTGACGCTGTGGGAGTTAACAAGTTGATGTTCTCTTTTGGGCCCAGGTTCCACTCCTGTGGTGGGAATTCTTCCTAATCCAGCTAGGCTTATGTAAGTCACAACGCTGTCATGGGGATCAACTCAGGCCATTCTGGAGCCTGACCTCCAGCCGTTTGGTGAATGGTAGGGCCATTCCCAGGCTGGGCAAGCAGAGCCAGACAGGCATCCTGTCTCCTTTACACGGCACAGATAGCGGCTTGGCTCTTGACCACTGCTGTAGGCAGGCCAAGTAGATAAGGAGCAGGTGGCAGACAGAGCTCTTGAGTTGAGAGGGGAGGGAAGGCTTTGGAAGCGCTAGAGAGGAGGGCGAATTGGTGGCACATACATTGGAGGCAGAATTAAATTTTGGAAATTACTTCCAGGCTTCTACTAGTAACTAGAAGATCCCAGCCTGGCCTATTTGGTGCTTACAGAATCCTGACCCCAATTCCCCCAGTCCAACCCCCCGAGACAGTTTTCACATCTGTAAGACAGGGAAATAGCACCAGGATGGTGCCAAAGATGAAATGAAATTGGCAATTAGAGTCCCTCATGCAAGGCGCATGGTAATTGTGTCCTGGTTGTGAGGTGGTTCTCAGCCTGGGCTGAACTTTAGAATCACTGAGTGATGGGCTGAAGTGGGAGCCCTGGGGGATTGAACCTAAAGCTTTCTGTATGCTAGGCACTCCATTACCGTCGACGTATATCTCCATGCCTGGTCTTCTGTTCACTTACTACATTTTCAGACAGTATTTTACTCAGTAGTCAAGGCAGGTCTTGAACCTGTGACCCTCCTTCCTTAGCCTTCTAAGTAGTTGGGATTACAGGCCTGTTTAGAAGGGTTGAGTGGCTCTAAAGGCCATTGATGCCTGGGAGGACACAGGGATGTCACATGTCATTGGTCTGAGAGGTGGCAAGGCCCAGGTATTTTAAACTGCTCCTCAGATGGCCTGCCCTGGGAATGTTCTCTTGCTAGTAGGAATCCGCACACTGGGGGATGCTTTTAAAATATACCTTCCTACCCAGAGTTTAAGAGTCTGCATTTCTACCGTATTCCCAGGAGGCTGCTGCTATGACTTGGGTACCGTTCCTTAAAGAACAATGTCCAGAAGGTGAGTCTAGTTGTGCTAAGGTAGCCAGGATACATGGGAAAAGTGCTTTTGCAAGCAGCTCTCTTGAGGGGTCTGTATATGTAGGAGGAACTTTGAATATATGTAGGAGGAACACAGAGAGACTGGAGGCAGGACTCCCTCTCCCCTATTCCAGTTCTGTGATGGGGCTTCCAGGTTAGTTAGCAGAGCCCTCAGCCCCTTCCACAGATTCCTTCAGATGGCAGAGCTAGCCCTGTAGATAGGAAGAATGTTTCTAGGAAGCTTTGTCAGGCTGCCTTTGCTGCCTGTTCTTGGTCTCTGAGAACAGCTGAGGAACTAGCCCATATGCCCTCAGCCTACCTGACTCTTAGCTCTGGCAGACAGGGAGTTTTCTGTCTACATTGGATCAGGGTGGGGTTGCTGCTTCTGAGCTTTTCCTGACTACTACAGAGGAGACATTGCCAAAAGCAAAGTTGAGCCCTCTAGGAAAACCCCCTGTGTTTCTGTGATGGGCACAGCCACATGGAGTCTTCATCTGTCTCCCAGTTGACAGCAGATAGCTTGGAAAGACAGATTCGCTGGGCTTCGTGGGAACCTGGAAATTGCACCCATCTTCCTTCTTTGCCTACACAGAGGCAGCAAGGAAAACCCTAGCTACTGTGCACATACAGTGTGTGTCCTCTTTGGCCCACCTCAATGTGCAATTCTACCAGCCTGGTGTCTAGCAGCTCCAGGTCTTCCAGAGCCAGCCTGGCTGTTGGTGCACCCTGGGCTGTGTCCATACGCCCCCTAATCAGAGCAGTTCTGCTTAGCATAAGGCCCCAGAAGGCCCTGTGGGCTCTGGGCTCTGCAGAGTCTGAGGCTTTCTTCCTTCATGCTACAACAGTGGGCAGAGGCAGAAGATCTAGACAGCAGGAGGTAAATGGAAAAGCCCTGCATTGGTGACATTTTAAGTCCTGTTGGGCCACTTTCACTTCCTCTCTCCTTGACCTGACATAGTAACTATTATCTAAGACTAGGCCATGAACAGATGTACTTCAGCCAGCCAGAAGGTCCTTACAGAGTCCAGATGCTACCTGTCCACTCCCCTCTTCTAGGTTCTGCCCCCATACGTCAGGCCCTCCATCTTTCTACGCCCCCTCGGTGTGATATCCCTTGTCCTAACACCACAGATCATATGTCCGGAACTGTAAGTTCCCAAACTCAGGACTGCTACCCACAGCTCTTTAGGACATCCACTTTACCCTGCCTGCCCACATGATACTGTATTCTCAGTGCCTCTGGTGGTGTGCCGAGGCACCCTGCTGTTCCTCTTTATAGTGGTCTCTAGAATTGTCTATTGGCTACCCCTCTGATCTCCCACAATGTATCCCCTTGGCCTTGAAATCTACTGTGGCCACTTGTGTTCCTCTTTGCTGACTACCCTCAAGAGTGCCACCCAGCCCCACCCCACCTATGCTTCACTGTCCTGGGCCCAGTTGGCAGGGGCCGTGGATCAAAAGTTTTTGGAAGCATCTTCTGGACCTAGAATTGGCTGTCCCTCTGGAGGACAAATGGGGAGTAGTAGGCACTTTTTTGCTTTGGGTCCAGGACTGTTGGATGGGGCACCAAAGCTGTAAGGGTTCTAAGAGAACACCATTTGTGTATTCCCTCCACAGGACTGCACTTTCTTCAATAAGAAGGACATCCTCAAGTAAGTATGGCTTCTTGTCTATCTCTTTGGGGCTAGGGCTGTGGTAGGAGTGGGGTCATTTGGGACCTGGTACCATAGGGACCCCCATCTTTTAAGCTAGAGGCTCTAATAATCCTCTGGCTTCAATGTCTGTCACTCCTGGGATGTCCAAAAGCCAAAGGCTTACCCATCATGCCTGAGCTATTTGCAAGAGGTCTCCAGGATAGCCCCTCTCCTTGTGACCTAAGGTGGAGATCCTGAACAGGAGAGATTGCAATGTTGCCAGTCTCAGACCAGTGAGCAGCTATTACAGGATGCTACGAAACCTGCAGCCATTGTTGGCCCCCTCTACCTAGGCTATCCGGTGTCACTAAAAGCCAGCAAAGTCTCAGGATCAGTTTCCCTGGAGATCGATGCTCAGGCTGGGGCTACAGCCTGGTGCAGCCTCCCTAGAGAGTTGTGCTGGTGTTTTTTTCACTCCCTTGATCACTCTGTGTGGACAGTACTCCTCTTCCAGCCTACCATTCTACCTTGTCACTTGGGTGGACACAGGCTACCCCCTTTTTACCTCTTAGGGGTTCAGAGCCCCCAAGACTGGGTCTCAGGCCTGAGCTCTCCTCCCACATCCCCAGCCCCGGAGCTCTATGACCTCAGCGAGGTTTGACCCTCTGGAGCCTCACTTTCTGGGGTTCTGGTTCCACTATCAAGAGGCAGTAGTCAAAAGTGCAGTACCTGACCACTGGAACTCTCCTGAATGTGTCCTCAGTGAGGATTTCTGGTACTGACTCTGACCTTCCAGAGTTCTTGGGACAAGCCCTCTTTTCAGTAGGAAATCCACAGGAATCCTTTATTGAGGCTATTGAGGTGCTTTCAACCCCCTTAGCCCCAGCTTTATACATGCTGGTTCTGGGCTGCTTGTGCTCTGAGGCTCATGAAGTTTCTATTCTGATCCAATTCCCTGCCACCCCAGCACTTATAATACTCTTAAAGCCAGTCAAAGTAACTAGCTCCCATCTGGGGAAGAATTCAGATGTCTCTATCCATGCCTGGCACCTGGCCATGGTGCCTTTTGGCCACCAGTGATGAGGGATGGGAGGACTGGACACAGGAGGGTGTTCCTGGCTGGCAAAATGCAGAGAGAAAGGCGCAGTCCAGTGTCTCCTTTTCATGTCCCCTGATCTCTGTGAGATCAGCAAAGTTATCCTTAGAAAAGAATGGCTCAATACCAGGCCAAGAGTTGGGGCTGGTCTGACAGGCCTTTGAAGATGTCTCTGGAAAATAAAGGGCACTTAGGTAAAGGTCCCTGGGTCTTGACATCCCTGGCCTTTTTATTTCCACAGTAGAGAAAGAACAAGTGTCAGGTCCCCTCATGGGTGAAGGAACCTCCCAGGTATCTGGACACCCTGCCTGAGCAGTTTCCTGTCTTGTTTCTGGGTTTCAATCCCAGCAGAGGCCCACTTCACTGACCCCTGCAGCCCTGTCAGGCCAGCCCCTCTCCACTGCTCACATCTCAATGAGGTCCAGAGATGATAAGGAACAAAGACGACCAGCAATGTCCAGCAGGTCAGTGGTAGAGCCAGCCTGGCCAGACCCTGCCTCCATTGGTGTGCCCCCCTCCTTCCCTACCTGCCAGCTGCTTGTCTCCTTGGTAAGCTGCACCCTGAGTACTGACCAGATGGCAGGGAGGAAACCTGAGCCGGAGGTTCTTCTGTCAGTGTGTTTCCGATCACAGATAACCGTGATCCCTGTCCAACTGCTCCCCCTACCCACAAGCCCTGTAGACCCCAGTCCCCTCTAGACATAGCCCTTCCATCCCAGCACGGGGGTGGGTGGGCAGCCCACCCCACCCCCTCCCACCCCCTTCCACGCTTCCTGTGGGTAAGGGCTTAGACCTTTAGCTTCTTTGTCCTCAGTGACGCTTGGTTCCTGAACAAGTGGACAGGAATCCTGTCCCCTCCAGCCAAAGACAAGCTTGTCCAGTTGACACCCTGAGGAATCTGCCAAGTGATTGCTTTATTATTTATTTTCTTAACCTTTAAAAAAATGTCTGTAATCTGTTTTAATTACTTTTTATTTATCTTTATTATATACGAGGTGTCTGAAACTTAACTGCCTGCAGGGCCAACCTGCACCATGAGTAAAGGAAGTGGGACAACCCCTGGGTCAGTGCTGCAGAAATAACTGCTCCCAGTCCCAGCAGGATCACCAAACAAATGTACCGCGTAAACATCTTTCTGTGTGTAAATGTTGGCAAATAAATTTGAAAATTTAATTTAATTCTTTCTCTTCTAAAAATGTAATATATGTAAACCCCACTGTGAGAGCCAGGCATTCATGTGGGCTATTCGTTTATGACTTTTCAGAGGAATCCTTCTTTCTCCTAATGATTCCAAACGCTGCATATCATAGGCTACATTTCATAATACATTTCATAATAATTCGACTCATCTTGGTCTGGTGCCAGTGTCCCCTGTCTGTCTGTCTGTCTGTCTGTGTTTTCTTACGGTGGTGGGGAGCACAGGAGGCAGGTGGTTAAGACAAGATCTCGCTATAGGGAGTTGGCTGGTCTCAAACCTTTGCAGTTCCTCTGTTTCATTCTTTGGGCTCCGGGATGAGAGTTCGGTTTTGTCTCCCCCTCTCCCTCTCTTTACCAGTCTCCCTTCCCCTTCCTCTCTTTGTTTATTTATTATTTATTGATTTTTGGGGTTGGGCTTTGTTGGTTTTTCTTGTTCGTTAGTTGGTGTTTGTTTTTGAGATGGAGTCACCCTGTATAGCTCAGGCTGGCTTTGAACTTGAACTCTTCTTCCTGCGTCAGCCTCCTCAGTGGTCAGAAGGGCTCTGTGAACTTCTAGAAACACCCATGGGCTTCCATATCCGCTTTCACGCAGCCAGAGTGGCACAGTTGTCATTTCTGGTTCTCAGGGTTATGACAGGACACAGATGTAGACATCTTTCTTAACCTGGTGCTCTTCATTGAGGGAAGAAGTGACAGAGATGTAGATTCTTTCTCTCTCTCTCTCTCTCTCTCTCTCTCTCTCTCTCTCTTTCTCACTTTCTTTCTCTTCTCTCTTTCTTTCTTTCTTTCTTTCTTTCTCTCTTTCTTTCTTTCTTTCGATGATTTTCCTCCCACAGTAATTTGGGTTTTCAGATTCTTCATGGAGTTCCTTTAAAATTCCCAGCATCATTCTAGTTATTTTACTTTCTAAATTTTTAATGTTTTAAAAGATTTATTTCTTTTGTTTTATATGCATTGAGTGTTTTTTTCCCTGCATATGTACCACATACATGCCTGGTGCCTGCAGACATCAGCAGAGGGGATCAGAGGAGGATGTTGGATGCCCTAGAGTTAGAGTCACAGGTCTTATGAGCCGTAGTGTGGGTGCTGAGAACTGAACCCAGGTCCTCAGCAAGAGCAACGAGTGTTCTTAACTGCCAAACCTTCGCTCCAGCTTCATGTATGTATGTATGTATGTTTGTATGTATGTATGTATGTATGTATATATGTATTTTTAAGTGTGTGTGTTTGTGTGTGTTTTGTGTACATGCAATGCATGCGTATATGCCTGAGGAGGTCAGAGATGTCAGATCCCTTGGAGTTGGAGTCATGGCTTTATGTGCTGCTTTCTGTGAGTGTTGGGACAGTAACACGCCTATGGAAGAGAACATGCTCTTAACCAGAGTCACCTCTAGGCCCTAGTTGTTTTAGAACAATATACTAGGGCAGAACCTGGTTCCTCACTTTAGGGAGCACCCACAGCTTGATGCCATGCCCACCTCTTCTGGGGCATCATTGGCAGGCTAGCAGGCAAATAGGAGTGTAGAAATAGCTACAGTCTGATGCCAGGTTGTTAATATATATATGCGTATTTGTGTATGCATTTGTGTGCATGGCTGCACGTGTTTTGTTCCTTTCCTTTCCTTTCCCTTCCCTTCCCTTCCCTTCCCTTCCCTT
>NW_021605476.1:302054-313962 GCF_004785775.1 Grammomys surdaster
CTCCCTTCCCTTTCCTTTCCTTTCCTTTTCCTTTCTCTTCTCTTGGAGACAGGGTTTCTTTGTGTAGCCCTGGCTGTCCTGGAACTCACTCTATAGGCCAGGCTAGCCTCAAACTCAAAGATTCACTTTTCTCTGCCTCCTGAGTGCTAGTATTAAAGGTGTTCACCAACCCCATCCCCGCTGCACATGCATGCACACATACATGTATGCACACATACATGTATGCACACATACATGGGTACACATGTATATCTGGGTACATCAGCATGTGCATGTGTGTGGAGGCCAGAAAAGAACCTCAGATGTTGTTCAAGGACCTCCCTCTTTGTTTTGAGACAGAGTTTCTCAATGACCTGGACCTTACCAAGTAGGCAAGGCTGGCTGGACGGTCCTTGGGATCTGCCCATCTCCTGCTCCCCAGAGATGCGGTTAAAAGTATATATGGCAGCGATGGAGAGATGCCTCAGAGGTTCAGAGCACAGGCCGTCCTGACAGCAGACCCAGGTTCAGTTTTCTGTACCCCACAGCGGCTCACGACTATCCCTAAGCGTGTTTGAGCTGCTTTCTGTGAGTTCTGGGGCAGTGACTCAGGTCATGTGGAAGAGCACACACTCTTAACCAGAGTCACCTCTAGGCAAATAAACAAAGGCAAAATAATCATACAGGTAAAATAGAATAAATTAATCTTTAAAAAATTAAATAAATAAAATGTTAAGATTTTTTGTTTGTTTGTTTTTTCGAGACAGGGTTTCTCTGTGTAGCCCTGGCTGTCCTGGAACTCACTCTGTAGACCAGGCTGGCCTCGAACTCAGAAATCTGCCTGCCTCTGCCTCCCAAGTGCTGTGATCAAAGGCGTGCGCCACCACCGCGTGGCTAAGATTTTTTTTTAAACAAAAACCCAAGGCTATATGTCACTGTGCCTGGCCTCTTTCTTTCTCTCTTCCTTCCCTCCCTTCTTCCCTCCCTCCTTCCTTCCCTCCCTCCCTCCTTCCTTCCTCCCTTCCTTTCTCACTCTCTCTCTCTCTCTTTTTCTTTTTAAACATAGGTTCTGGGGATTGAATTCAGGTCCCTCCCTGACTTTACTGACTGAGTCTCAGCTTGCCAGAGTTTTACAAACACTGTCCTGTTTAACCCACACAAGTGTGGAGAATGGTAGACTGGTTCCAGTTTCTGACTGAAAATAATTCTCTACAGTTACTCCACTTACCCAAGGTCACCTGACTAGCTAGTGAGTGGGTTAGGTGCATTTCCAACCTCAGCCTGGCTTGAAGTTCCTGCTGCAGCAACCCCCACAACTGTGGGGCCACATGCTAATGTCTAGAGGCATGTGGCACCCCAGCACAGGGGGAGGGGAGTAGATGTTTAGGTCTAGTCCAAAATGTAATCAGAAACACAGTGGATCTATTAAAGGTGAACAGATTAGCCAGTGTGGCAGCCTCAGCCTGGGGAGGCTTCAGGCTGCCCAGCAAGAGGCCTGCAAGGCCTGGCTCCATTGGTGAGACCCCGTCCACCCCTGCCTCTTCCAAAAAGCACATGAATTGCAAAATATAAATTTTGTTGCAAGGACTTCTATAAAAAGAAGGGTAATCTTCCTCAATGCAGGAAATAACAGAAAATCCGAGGGTCCTCTTGTGGAGAGTCCCAGCTTGTATTTGGCCACCCTGGTGTCTTCTGACCATTTCTCACACAAAGAATAGGATTTGGGGATTTCTTCCTTTCTGCTTTATCCCTTGTGACCTTAGTCCTTTGGTGGAGATGTGTTCCTAGAGAGGGGCAAAATCAGGTCAGGGTGAGGGGAGAGGAAGAGGAAGGGAAAGAGGATGAGAGAGACAGATAAAGAGGGAGGTGGGAGACAGTCACTCGGCTAGGGGACAGGGAGGAAGTATTGGAGGGGTAACGGTGCTGCTGCATGTGTATGTGTTTAGGAAGCAAGGAAGGCCTGGGCATTGGGTCATCTGCACAGAGGTTTTCCAGAACCTGCTTCCCCTCCAGGTTATGCCCATTGCGGAGAGAGCGGACAGCCTCCTATTGACCCCTCACTAGATCCTGGATAAGGCCCTAGGCAGGGTGGCACTGGGTCACTGGGGCTAAGGGTTGGCAGCCTGTAGCACTTTTCCTGTGCTTCTCTCAAAGGCTTCATGCACGGTTCTATGAGCTGGCTCCCAACCTCGTCCCGATGGACTACAGGAAGAGTCCCATCGTCCATGTGCCCATGAGCCTCATCATTCAGATGCCAGAGCTCCGGGTAGGTGAGAGGCTGCTGCTGGTGGGTTGGAGCATGGGGAATCCATATCTAGGCAGGGAGTACCCAGATCCAGACTGCAACCTGCCTCCAGCCACTGTGAATGTGTTGCCCTGGATGGACCACTGAAGTTCTCTGGGTCTCAGTTTCCCAGTATACATGTTGCATGGGTGAGTTATGGGAGGGTGGGGCTTGGTAGGTGTCCTGGGGATTTGTGACTGCCCACTGACCAGCCAGTGGCCTTTGTCCACCTACATGTCCCTATGTGGAATAGCCTGGGCTGTACTCAGCAAGCCTTGGTCTGTTCTTTTAGATAATTTTTCTTTCTTTCCCTGTCTGATCATGGATTCTTGGTCATCTCTAATGACATATCTCAGACTCAAACTTCCTGGGTGTCTTTTTAGAACATTCATTTGGATTTGGGCTATGTGAGGTAGGCTCAACCAGCTCCCAGTAAGGCTGTTGTGTGGGTCCTTAGGCCACCTACACATGGAAAGTTTCTTGAGTTCTTCAACATGGGCTATAGAAAGCATTGGGCACAATTCCACATTGCAGTGGGACTTGGGCAGGCCTGGGATGTATGGCTTACAGTATGGTAAGAGCTACACGGCATCACCTTGGGCCTGCATCTTGACTCTGTTCTGAGAGATGCCAAGCACAGGCATAGCCCTAGAAATCACTGCCTGTCTTCAAGGGAATGGGAGACCAGGCTGAGTGGCATAGAGAATGTGAGGCACTGCAGGGTCTTTGTCTCCAGGTCCCTGGGGCTGACTCAGGCTGAGCAGCTGTGATGGAAGGAATCTGGGTCCTGGAGACTTTGGCATCACTGGAAGGAACAGAGGTGGGGGCTGGGAATGAGAACAAATGGGCTATGTGGCTGGAGGCATCAGAACCACCTCTTGTTGCTTGTGTTGGTCCAGTTACTTGACATCTTGGGCCTCACGTCCACTTCTCACCTGTCTGGCCTGGATTAGCCTGCACTCAAGGCTTCTTGGAGCAGTTGTCTTCTTTTGCCAGGGACACAGCCCAGTAGGTAGAAGAAAGAGACTGTGTATGTGCCTCTGAAAAATGAGACAGTTGGCATGCAGGCCTTCTCGGCTTGCTGCACTCATGTACGAATCCTGTGAAGCATGAGAACATGCCTGCTGAACCAGGCCCCATATCAGTGCCTTACACGTCTAACTTGGAAACTCCTCCAGTAACCTGTTAAGTAGCTCTGATTATTGCCTCTCTGGAGGCCACACATACAGGCTGTCACAGGCTGCCCTCAGACCGGCCTGAGACCCTTGCCTTACCTACCCAAAGTGATGACTATGCTTTTCTTTAGGAGAATCCCTTCAAGGAGAGGATTGTGGAGGCTTTCTCTGAGGATGGTGAGGGGAACCTCACCTTCAATGACTTTGTGGACATGTTCTCTGTGCTCTGTGAGTCGGCGCCTCGGGAGCTCAAGGCGAACTATGCCTTCAAGATTTATGGTAAGGGAGGGCCGGCAGCAGGGCAGAACTGCACCGCTGAAAGTAGCTGTGGGCCATTGCACCATCAAGTTATTGCTGGGTACACTCAGGGTACCTTTGGGGAATGCCTGCCTTGAGCGTGGAAATCATGCAGGAGGCACATCTTCAGAAAGAGGGAGAGACTCACCCACTCTGAGGGGGAAATTAAAGTAAGGAATATGGTGTCAGGGACTAGAGGACCAGGGGAGATTAGTCCCTTGGGACAATGGGACAGGCACCCCACAGAATGTACAGCAAGGCTTGCCAATATGAGGAAGTTTTGGGATGTGGCGGGAGGGATCAGTATAGAGAACGAGGCTGTGAGGAGTTTGGGCCCACAGAGTTCAGACAGGGAAGGGCAGGCAGGGAAGGGCAATTGTGTTCTAGAAAGATCCCTGGGAAACTTTAATATGTGAACTAGAAAAGTCAGGCTAAATCTAGGCCCAGACTTCTTGAGACAGGATGATGAGCCAGGTAGAGAGGGAAACCCTGAAGATTGCCCCTCACAGGCCAGAGATAAGGTTATCCCATTTCTCCAGCCTGCTGACACACTGACCACTAGAGGGCGCTGAGCACACCCAATTCCCCTATAGCTAAATGGAGACTACCACACAGCTTGCTCGCTGTGCCTTGAACTTTTACTGGACAATACGAAAAGACTATAAACCTTCCCGCACCTTTGAGAAGTTGGTGGATGTTAAAGCATTGGGTCCATCAAGGGCTGTCTGTTAATTTTGTGCTAGCATGTTTGTTTCAAAGGACTTTGGTTTAGATACATAGTGCAATACATGGTGTTTGCATATGAGAAAGCAGACCCTGCCTGTCCACCCTCCATAAATGTAGCTTTGAAAATTGCACCCATGATCCTTCAGCCTAGGACCCAAGAGTGCTGCCCCTGGGAAAGACTGTTGTCTTCCTACAAGATGAAAGTGCAGAGCACATGGAGGTCTCAGCTTTTTACTGTTAAATTGGCCTAGGCTCTATCCAGCCCACTAGCCAGACAGCAGATCTTTTCATAGAACCTTCTGCAGACCGTTCAGGAGCAGAGATAAATCCCACCTCATGCCCACCATGGAGGCCCTCACAGGCAAGGCCAGAGGTGAGCAGCTCAGGTTACACCAAAGGGCTTCTGCTCTAGTTCAGGCCACAGTTGTGACCTCTGGGAGGTCCTTGTCCTCTCCGGCCCACCTTTTTTGCCTCCTGTAGAGTTCAGGTGTGGTTTACACAAATCAGCAAGAGTGGCTCTGGTCTTTGTCAATACCGTTTATGCCAGCCTGGTGGGCAGTTAGACAGTCTATCTAGAAAATGATGCTTGAGGAAACCTGAAGGCCAAGTGGGTATTGGTCAGGAAGGCATCAGAGGCATGGGAAACCAAGTGCACAGAGCCTGCACATGGCCCAGCCCACGGGCCACCGTGTCATGCTCTGGGGATAGTGGGAGTGCCTTTTGCCCAGGACACCCAACAGTGCCCCTACTCTGTGCACAAAGGCCTTTCCTGTTTTGGCCTCTCTCTAGGGTGATCCTGTATCTCTTGATTTATGATTTTTTTAATTGACAGATTAAGTAGTGCATGATGACCACATATGATATGCATATGTATTAATTATGTATGTATGTAGGCCTACCAGGGGTGATGAGGTGCCATTAAGAAAATGTGGGTTTCAGAGTTAAATAGACGTAGTCAGAATCCTAGCTCCACCTCTAATTGGATCTCCAACTTGGACTCATGCACTGGCCTTTCTGGGTTCTGTCTTCTTTGGCTCTGGGAGTCCAGTGTGGGGTGAGGCCAGGAAGACTCCAGCTTGAGTGGGATGTTCTCAGAGAGTTTGTATTTGGAACTGCTTGGGCTGTAGCTGTATATACCTTCATTGTGGGGGTTTGTGAATCCCTCAAATGTTAATTTGTTGCCTGTGGATGTTTAAGATATACCTTGTGTGTGAGCTTCTTGGTTCCCTTCAGTGGGGACAAGGACCCCAGTGCTCTCTGAGTTCATAGGGATACTTTGGGGAGTCCAGAGGCTGGTAGAGAGATCAGTTTGACCAGCTGAGGAAGGAGTAATACTGGACAGGACACCTCTGTCCTCGAAGCCCCTGGAGGGACTCAGCCCTCTTCTGACCATCTCCTTTCCTCCCACCTAACCTCACAGACTTCAACACTGACAATTTCATCTGTAAGGAAGACTTAGAGCTCACGCTGGCCCGGCTCACCAAGTCAGAGCTGGATGAGGATGAGGTAGTGCTTGTGTGTGACAAAGTCATTGAAGAAGCTGACCTGGACGGCGATGGCAAGCTGGGCTTTGCTGACTTTGAGGACATGATCGCCAAGGCCCCTGATTTTCTCAGGTACTGTTACCCCAGGAACTGGGCTTGGGTGGATAGGCTAGAACATTAGGGTCACAACTGGTCTCATGGGATCTCCACAGGCAATGATATAAGCAGCCCTGAAGTGTCTGGTCAAGTCCCAGCTTCCGAGATGCATGCCTGGCTCTTATATAACTATTCCTATCAAGAGAGGGATCAAGATCTTCTGTGGTGCACAGAAGGGACAGAGACTCTTGGGGGAGGGAGGGAGGGAGGGGTGGTCTAGACCTTCAGTGTGGGAAGCTGAAAAGTGGCCAGCTGCTCCTTCTTAGCCTCCTGTGATTACCTCTGTGCAGCTTTCCTTATGGAGATGACCGGGTTAGGTTAGCTTTCCCCGCAGAGCCTTCTGCCCGCCCCCAGCCTCTCACCCTCTCTGTGCTGTCTCTCTTTACAGCACTTTTCACATCCGAATCTGAGGACACGGCCCAGGCTGTGGGGCCTAGAGCTCCATCCTCGGGCCTGCCGTCTGTGCAGGTATGGTTTCCAAGTGCTCCAGGAAAGGAGCTGTGGCCTCTCGGGTTCTCACACATGGACATTTCCTGTGGCCCTTTCAGCAAAAAAAAGAAAAAGAAAAAAAGAAAGAAAGAAAGAAAGAAAGAGAGAAAGAAAGGAAGGAAGAAAGAGAGAAAGAAAGAAAAAACCTAACTGCAACGGGGTGTGAAGAGCAGCAGTCCCTTCCCTGGGCCCCCAGTGGTCTACCCTCAAGATCTGCAGTCCCCTGTGGGCCCTCTCACCCACCTCCTTGCCCAGTTCTTTCTCACCTAGGAGGGGAAGGTGGAAAAACCCAGCAGGAGGGGTGAGGGTGGATTTATCCATGTGCTGGACAGACACCCAAGTCACCCAGGGATAAGTGCAAAAAAACAAAGAAAACAGAAAACAGAGCCTGGGGTTTTAATAAGCTATGCAATCTTTTACCAAAGCCAAGGCTGGGCTGTAACCCCTCCCACACCCCCTCCCCCATACTTCCCCAGTGGGAAGCTGTATAAGCAGTTAGGTACAAAGGGCTCCGCCCCTGTGTCTTGAACACAACTCCACCCCACCTCCCCGATGACATGGTATCACTGATGTGTGCTGACCTCAGATTTGTGAACTCCTAGAAATAAAGCACTTTTGTGTCCTGCACTCTCCGTGTCTGTCAGCATTAGGAGTCTTCGGTGGCACTCTTTCAGGCAGTCCCTTTCAAGCATTGCCCTCTGTGGCAGATGCTATCATTGGCTTCAGGATGTTGAGTGAGGACTGTCTCCATTTCCCTAGTCATCCATTTGTCTACCAACTGTCGTTAGGCTCAGGGTTTTCCTGCTACTCTTAAACCTTTCACCACCACCTCTAGTCGATAGGGACTGGTAGAGCACGGAGGGAAAAGCACATTAACCAACTATTTACCAAGCAGTGGCTTTCCCCACTGTGTGCACTGAGCCAGTTCTGCCCAGGGCCTGGGTGGAGGCGGTGAGGAGGAGACTGTGGTCTTGGTTCCTGCCTCCTGCTTGCAGAGATAGGGTAGAGAGAAGACAGCAGGCCAGTTGCTCACCCTATGGATTTGGGGGACACATGGGTGAAGGGGAGCATTACAAAACAGGAACAATCCCTGGAAAAGCCAGCTTGGTCAAGGGAACTGCTGGAGCAAGAATATCCTACTCCAAAACTGGTGACTGGGCAAAGCCTGACTCCCAAAAGTCTCTGGAGGTGACATCACCAGGTTATGGTGGGTTGTCTAGAGGTGACATCACCTGGTCATGGTAGGTTGTCTAGAGGTGACATCACCAGGTCATGGTGGGTTGTCTAGAGGTGACATCACCAGGTTATGGTGGGTTGTCTAGAGGTGACATCACATCACCAGGTCATGGTGGGTTGCCTGGGAGGAATCTGAGTTTCTCTAAAGATCAGGACTGGAGACAGAGGGTATGTAGGGGTGACCTGCTCAGATAAGCATGGCATCTGATGTCCCCTGACTGGCTCCAGATGCTGCCCAGCAGGACATCTCAAGCTTAAGCCTGCCTTATCGAGGGGGTCTCTGTGCAGACCCTCACTGTCTATGTCTTCAAATAGGTTTCTGTATCACAAGCTAGGAGTTAGCATGCTGAAGGTAGAATGGCGTTGGAGAAGTGGGGCAGGAAGGGCTGGGGCAGTTCCCAGGAGCCCAGTCTGCTGTTGGGTTAGAGCTTTGAGGTTGGACCTTGGCTGCTGTATCCCAATCTTCTGGATCTAATCCTTCTGGGGCAGGTGCAGAGGATGTGGCTCCTGTCCTTCTCCCCCTATCTCCCAGAAAGGCCACGAGGAAGGGAACTGGTTTTGTTCTCAGAAGTAATAGCATGATGTCATTTAGACAGCCAGGAAAATGTCTTGGCAAGGGGCCTGCCACATACTTGTTAAGTATCTGAGGTGTGAGCTTGGTCAGTCAGCTCAGGACTCTCTACCTTCATCCAACCTTTCCTTTAGTTAGTCCCCACTCTTGCTGGCCTTATTCCTTCATTGTGTGGATGGACAGCATTGAAGAGACATCCAGGAGTTGCAGGCTGCTGCAAGGTCTCTCCCATGCCTTCCCGGATAGGTACCTAGGATGCATCCTGGAGCCTGGTTCCATAGCAGATGGTTGGGTCACACCTTCGGGTGAGCTGAGGGTATCCAGTAATCCCTGGTGCAGTGTGGATACCACCAAACCCTCTGAATGCTGGGCCTTTCCTCAGAATTTATGCTTCTTGTCTGTGAAGAAGAGCCTCCGGAACTTGTCAGGCTGGGAGGAGGGAAAAGGTGTTGGGGGCTAGGCTCTCCAGCAGAGAAGGAAGCCAGAGAACCAGGCTCAGAGGCTCTTAGCTCGGGCCTAGGGTGTCAACCCAAGCTGGGGAAAAAGTACCAGAACACAATGGCAGCATAGCTCCTACATGCCTCTGGGGGCCCCAAACTCCACTCTCAGTCTTCCTGTTTAAGATGAGGATATGCCTTTGACTGGCTAAGGATGGGTAGTGAGGAAGGAGGCAGACAACACCTCAGATCATTATTTCCCTTCCTGAGTATGTGCTGGTCCCCCTACTACCTCCTACCCATCTGGGGCCTTGCTTTGACCTGGTGGCAAAGGATGGAGAAGATGGATTATATACAGGACCACCCCAGGGTTAGAGGAGGATCTGGGAGAAGTGCGGACATGGCTTCTGAGGTCTATAATGGACTGTCAAAATCTTAAGAGGATCAACAGCTCAGAAATGATGAAGGTGGGGGAGGGGAGAACAAGCTGGGGAGGACACAGCCCTGCCCCGAGGGAAGAGCTGGCTCAAAGCTCAGGGTATGCTTGTTCAGGTCAGGAGAGGGAAGCTTCCAACCAACCCTCTCTGGTGTTTTTTTTATACCCCTTCCATGTTTTCCTCTTCTCTATCATGAATCCTCAGAAATAGTCACCCTGAGAGCCAAGAGCTACCTCTGACAGTGTCTTGTCAAGAGGGCATGTGGGACATTGTTCCCTGGGCAACAACCAGATAACCAGCCCATTTTACAGACAAGGAAGAGAGAGTCTGGGTAGGTTGCCAAGAAAAATACAGGCTGTGCAGTTAAATCTGAATTCTAGGTAAATAACAAACCATTGTGATTTTTGTTTTGTTTTTTTCTTTTCTTTTTTGAAACTTAAAAAAATGATTTCTTTATTGTAATTTCACGTGTTTTGGCTGCACATGTGGCTCTTATGTCTGGGTGAGGGTGTTGGATGCCCTGGAACTGGAGTTTCAGATAGTTGTGAGCTGCCATGTGGGCGGTAGGAACTGAATCCAGGTCCTCTGGAAGAGTAGCCAAAGCTCTTAACTGCTGAGCCGTCTTTCCAGACCCCCCACCCCCCACCCCATCATAATGTTGGAGATATGTGAAAACTACTGGTTTATATACAACTAAAATCTAACTAGATGCCTTGTATTTTGTCTTGCTAAGCTTGGTAGCTACAGTCATCAGGGAAATTGTCTTGGCCAAAGCCAGAAGCTAGAGAGTTGTTTATTCATGACTAGGGCCAAGGGCCTCTTTTCCAGCTTCCAGTGGTTTTGACAGCCTTCCAGTGGTCTGCAGGAAAGGCAGGGAGCGCCCTGCCGTAGAGGAAGCTCTTAGGTGATTTCCACCCTGAAATCTAGCAGCTGCTTCTCCCATCCTTAAATCAACGGGTTGGGGGAGGGAGGCAGTTCTGAGCACTTGTGAGCATTGGCAGTAAGCCACTCATGCTTGAGGGCCACACAGAGATTCTCTCTATGTAGTCCTGGCTATCCTAGAGCTCACTACTTAGGCCAGGCTGGCCTCAAACTCACAGACTCCCTCCTGGCTCTGCTATCCTAGTGCTAGGATTAAAGCTGTGTGTCACCTCCCACCCGCTTAGGGAACTCACCTTGTGCACTCGTCCAGTGTCCTTGTTCTTGGCGGCTGGAATTTGCTCATAGGTGTTCCCTGGTTCTGGGAGCTTCGAGGTCCCTGAAATCTTCTCATAGCCATAGTCCATCGGCACTGATTGTTGGCTGTACGTGGGACTAACGCCAGGATACGGGAGCTTGGAAGTGCCATGCCAGCAGGTTGGGATCTGCTCGTAAGTACTCCCTCTTTGGTCTGGTCTGTCCCTACCCTCTTGTCGTAGGCCTGATGTCTCAACCAGCTGGCAGGTATCTGTGGAGCTGGCTTCAGAGGAGGTCTGAGCCTCATGACTCAGCTTTAGAAAACCCTGCCTCCAAGAAGTAGCCCGTGATCCCAGGGCCTCAGAACTGGGGGACAGGGGAAATCCCAAGGAAGTATAAGGCACTGTAGAGCCTTGGTCTGGCTTCACCTCAGATGGGGCAGGTCCTGGGCTATTGGGCCTGTTCTGATCTTCCTCTGAGAGTTTCCTTGAGGGCTCCCTGCCTGGGGAACAAGCCAAACTTCCAGCTGGAACTGGCTTGTGCCTGCCCCATACCTCTGTGCCCAGGCCCAGCTGTGCCCGGTTCATCTTCTTCAGGTCTGTGTAGATGATGTCACTAGGGCCGGCAAAAGACTCATCCAGAAGAGAGGGACTCCTTTGGGGAATTGGGGGCACTCTAGTGGGTGCCTGGGAGAGAGGGACAGAAAATGTCTTAAAAAGCACCCATTGCTACCATGACCTCGGACCATCTAAGCTATCTTTATAAATTGTGCTTCCCTCTTTTGTCTCAGTTTGCCTATCATATGCAAGGGTTGGTTCACAGCCATCAGATTTCCTGATTCTGACTTAAGTACATTCTTTGCCTTGACAACCAAGGCCTTGGGCCACCAGCTCAACAGTCAACCCAAATTCATTCTGCCTGCTCCTCCTGTCTCCAGCATGGTTCACTGGTTCCCCCAGTACCCCATGAGTACCCCACTCACTGCTATGTATGCCTTCAGAGTGGCTTACTCCCAAGCCCATCACTCAAGGAACCTTTCAACAAATGTTTACTGATACCAACTATGTGGCAGGCAATCTAAGTGTGAGACCAGCTTGAGTTTATATTCTAACCTGGAAACAAGCACCATGGGGCTGTGCTACAGCACACACAAGGACCTGATGTACTATAGGATGTATGGATGTGTCATAAGGAATGTCCTGTCAGGTCACACTCAGGGCTGTAGAGAGCAAAGTAGGTAACAGAGAAGAGAACAGGTAGGAAAGGTGACATGTCCTGTATGTAGGTCAGGTGACAAAGGTGACATGTTATATAGGTCAGGAAAGAAAGGTGATATGTTCTGTAGGTCAGGAGGGAAAGGTGACATGTTCTGTAGGTCAGGTGGCAAAGGTGACATGTTCTTTGGTCAGGTGGGAAAGGTGACATGTTCTGTAGGTCAGGTGGGAAAGGTGACATGTCCTG
>NW_021605476.1:313972-365638 GCF_004785775.1 Grammomys surdaster
TGTAGGTCAGGTGGGAAAGGTGACATGTCCTGTATGTAGGTCAGGTGGTAAAGGTGACATGTCCTGTATGTAGGTCAGGTGACAAAGGTGACATGTTCTGTAGGTCAGGTGGCAGAGGTGACATGTTCTGTAGGTCAGGTGGCAGAGGTGACATGTTCTGCAGGTCAAGTGGCAAAGGCGACATGCTATATAGCTTAGGTGGCCTTTTAGAGGAGAGATGAAATGCAGTATGAGTATGAGTGGTGTCACTCTCTGATAAGAAGAGTAGCCGGGTAAGTTAAAAGCCTTGTGGGTTTAAGAAAGATCTATAAGGCCAATGGGGCCACAGTGAGCATAGGAGGGAGGTTCGGGAGACTGGAGAGGCTCTTGTAGACCCTGAAGATTTTAGGTTCTATTCTGAGTGTAAGAAGTCCTTGCATGCCGTGGTCTATGCCTAAGGACATTCTCTAAGCCTTTCCCGTCATAAAGACACCCTTTACAGTTTGCTAAATGACGTTCAGTATCTTTCAACATTCTCATTGAGCCCTTGCAGGTACCCCAGGAATGGTAAATAGACTCAGAGAGAGTATATCACTCACACAAAGCCTCACACTGAGAAAACAGAAGTCTAGTCTAGGCTTGCTGACCAGGGTAGGCCACAGCATTGGTGGATCTCTGGAGGGAGACTCTAGCTTGGGCTTCTTACACCATGGGCCTGATGTTCACCCACCATGTCTGAGGATATTGCTCTGGTGGCTTCTAAGGCCCTGACTCTAGTATGACCTCCACATCCCAGCCTAGCAGCTATCAACCTGTGTAGGGCAGACTCCTCCTCACCTCTGCATTCTCCTCATCCGAGACAGACCGGGAGCTCATGGCTAGGGCTTTCTTTGTGTGCAGGAAGGAGACCTGGGGCTTTGTAGGAAGGCAGGGACTGGTGGCCTTGTCAGGGAGCACGCTGGGAAATTCCATGGCTGGAATTTCCAGGCCTAGATTAGTCTGCTGGAGGCCGGTGTTGATGGCATCGTATAGATCATTTTCCTCTAGCTGGAGGCAATGAAGATATAACAGGCTTATGGTCTTATACTGGCAGCCTTCAACTGCCTGCCTGGGGCTGCAGAGAAGGGATGGTCACATCCCACTAAGTTTCTGGCCTTTGGGTGAGATTCTTTTTTGATTGAGGGCCATTGTTCTTCTCGGTTCCCTTGATGGCATGTGCCTGTGTAATTGTTACCCCAAGGTTGGACACCCCATCCTCCCACCCTCACCCATGGAGGAAGTGTGCCTACCCTTGGACAAGCAGCAGCAAGGGTTTCCCCAAAAGGCTCAAGCTGCACCTCCTGGTAATGGCGTAGGAGCTCATCCAGGGTGCTGTGGCTGAGGGTGTCTCCTGAGACGAGGTACCGTCGATTTCGCAGCTGGTTGATGACAAAATGGCGGCAGCGATCACTACCCCTGTAACACAGTTCACACGTGGGGTGGGGTGGGCTGCTGGCTACTAGTGGGCCAGCTTTGCTCCTGTGTATTGGAGGATTACCTCTCCTTACACACTCATCTGGCCAAGGACTGCCCCCCTCCATGTGCATCTGTGGTGTTCCTCGGGGAGCTGGGGGGCACTTCAGATGTCTGGGGCCCTGGGAACAACTTGCTCTTGTTCTTCAACAGCGCAGAGCTAAGACTAGCGTGATTTAGATCCTTATCAAGCGCAAAACTTAAAAGGCCCCCTAAATCTTGCTTATCTATTTACTGATGCAATAATTTATGTTGGTTGTTTCCTGTGGTGCTGGGGATCAAACCTAGGGCTCCCCACGTGCTGCTCAAGTGCTCTAACACTGAGCCATGTCCCCAGCCTTATTTAATTATTTATTTTAACTTTAAATCCTTTAATTATTTACTCATTTATTTTTCAGAGAAGATCTCATTTTATAGCCCGGGCTGATGTCAAACTCAAGTGGATCCTGCTGCCTCAACCTCTCCAGTGCTGGAATTATAGGTAACTACCATGCTTGACTAGTATACTATTCAGAAGATCAAAATAAAAGAAAAACAAAGCCATAAACACAAAAATACAACAAGGAAGAAAATATCAAAGTTTCCAATAAAGACAAGATCCAACCCTGTACCTTTACCATCAGCCTCAGCAATCCCCACCCTCTTGAACAGAACCCTCCCCCAGCCTGTCAAATCCCATCCTCTTCACTGTCCTTTCTTATGGAGGAATGACTTAAACCGAGAACACACATCATGGGTGTACAGCAAGATGAATTTCTACACATAAAAATGCCATGTACCCACCTGCAGATCAGGATATAAAACCTTGCCTAGCCCCTTCCTGCCAGTGTCCCACAGGTGGCCTCTTTCTGAGTCAATTGCCATAAGCTTGCTTCTTCCATTACAGAATTTCAAATAGATGAGAATTATGCAGAAATCCTCATTTGTGTCTCACTTCCTTCACGCAACATATTTTTCAGATTCACTCAGGCCCAAGTAAATTTAGCTTCTTTCTTTCAAAAGTTACTCGGAGTGTCACATCTGATGCTTATTGAGGTTGTTATACATGTAGCTGTTATGCTGCCTTTTGGTGAATGCATTTACTCATTTCTCCTGAGAATATACCAAAGAGTAACAGAGGCAAGGTGGAGCAACACACACACACACACACACACACACACACACACACACGCACACGCACACGCACATGTGCGTTCTTCCCTCTCCCCCTCACATTTTAGGGAAACCAAATTTATCAGTCTTTTAAGAGCATGTTTGGGGGTTTTAGACCAAAGGTCATTCCTTTTCTATCCTGGGAAAGTTGTCCTCTTTAACAAAGACTTCAGTGCTTCAGTGGGGGGTGCACATGTTTCAGTGAGGGAAGAAGGCGCTTGTCTAGCCAGCCAGATCAGCTGAATGAATGCTGGCCATCCGTGGGGTAACAGATGTCGCAGCCAGACTTCGTTCACATCCAAATTTATCACTCCTTTAGAGCGAGTGCTTTGGGTGTCTAAGAAAAAGGGTTTCTTGTCCTATTTTCATAGGTACTTTGTTTACTTATGAAAATATTTTCCCATTTCCTTTTTAGAAAGATTACTGTTTTCTATTTTGGGCCTATGTAGAATTATTCATTTTTGGACCTTGTATGAGGTAGTGACCATTTTTCCCCCCAAATGGATATCCAAGTGCTATGTGCCAATTCTATGAAAACCAGGAATGACCGTGGTGCTTCTCCTGTGGATCCGGGAGTCAGCTGATTCTCTCTGGCCCCTTCCATTCCTTTTCACTATTTATGTTTCTTTGAGCATCTTCTCTTGCTATCTTTTATAAGGTGGCACTCTGCCTACGGTCTCATGAGGGAGAGAGAGGAAGACAGAGGGAGAGGGAAGCTCAAAGAAACACAAAATAAAGAAAAAACAAAACTGAAAGGAGATATGCAAGATGCTTATTATATTTCAGTGCCCAAAACAGTGTCTAGGGACAAATGAGAATTGAACAATTATTAGCACTTGCTCAACCCTTCCATGTTTTGTTCACTGTGCCAGGAAATTGCCAATACCTCATCTCATTGGGTGCTTGCAACAGTCCTATGGTAGGTATCACAACACTCCTAGTTTACATATGAGATGGCAGAGACACAGAGAGGCAAAGAAGCTTCCTCTAGATTAGGATCTGAACAAGGAGAGTCTGTGCACATAATTTGAATCAGTATCTGAAGACTTGGAAGTTTGCCCTACAGCCCTGGCCTCCTTCCAAGCCTCCAGAGAGAGAGCCTCCTATTTCCCAACTCAGCCTGACTTCAGACCATGGTCCATAGTCATCACCTCTGACTTTACACTAGGTACATGTCTCTTCCTCTTTAGTCTTATAACCTTACATTAGTAAGACCCAAAATCTTCATACCCAATCAATGGCGTGGGCTCCCACAGTCTTCATACCTCCAGACTGTCTCCAGTTCTCCCTTCTTATGCACTCTGCCTGGATCCCTTCTTTGTGGTCAGACTTCTTATCCACGACTATCCTGTTCTCAGAGATGATGTGTCCTGCTACATCCAAGGATCTGTGGCTCTCACAATCTTGTACTTTTGCTCATGCCAGTCCACTTACTAGAAAGACTTTCTTATACCCAACCCTGCCCTCTTCCCACTAGCAAGCCTGTTCCTCTGCTACTGGACTCAGAGTTCATCTGTCCCCACTGGGAAGAAGTTTTATCTGGCTCCCCTCATCCCTTTGAAGGCTGCAGCAACATCCCTGGTGTACATTAGTGGTGGTGCTCAGAAAGGTTTGGCCAAGCAGAGGATGACTGAATCATGGAGTAAAGGCTCAGAGAAAACAAGACAGTGGGTTTCTGAACCTCTGTGTTCATCAGCAGGTCTTAGGTTATGGAACTCTGAGGCTGCCTGTCTCTTCCTAGAGGGCTTCCCACTTACCTGTAAGACAAGATGTAGCCAACAGCCCGGTCACTGAGGCGGATGAGGAAGGAACCGAGAGCTTTGTCCCTGAGTAGCTGCTCTGTCTGCCTGGACAGAGGACATGCCATTAACTGGGATCTGTACCCTCACAGTAGCCAAACAGCCTGAATTAGACCTGCTTCAGGATCCTTCCAGGCTGTGACCTTCCGTCCTAAATCGAGACAGATTTTTCAGCCCTTGAGAGAGAACCTTCTGAGATCTTTGACTGACTCTGAGGCCTCTCAAGGTGCAGTCTGTGGTTGGTCCTGGCTCAAGTAAGCAAACTAAAGATAGTCTGTTGTTGGATCTGAGTCCCCAGGCCACAGGCACCTTCCACCCACCAATATAGCCTTGCCAGCAGGAGCAATAGACACAACCTGCAGCTTCCTGGGCCCCACATGGATAACTATATAGAGAATGATACTGGAGACTTTTGCATTGGTAGGGATCCCTCTCTTGGGACTAAGTGTGCAGTTGTTCAAGTTGTACACTACAGAAGAGTTTCTGTGGCCCTGCTGCTGTGTCTCAAGCTTGGCTACAAGGGAAGCTTACAGGAACTCGCTGCCACCCCTTTAGGTTCTTCTATTTGCTACCAAGTGCTTTTGTGGCACAGTGGAAAGTTCTAGCTTGAAAGAACACAGACCATATCATTCCTTACTCACTTACTCACCAAATACATTACTAGTCAGAACTACCTTCATAATTTTCAGGGATCAGTGCCAAATGAAAATGTGGGGCCCCTTATTTCCAAACTAAGAGTGTCAAGACGGTGACATGGAGCATTAAAATAGCTGCAGGCCCCCTGAACACAGCCTCTGTGTACCTGTACCTGTAACTGTACCTGGCGCTCTGTTAGGCACTAGGCCAGAACCTGGTGGGCTTTGTTTCTCGTTCCTTCTTTCATCTAGTACTTGGGAAGCTTGGTGATCTATCTCAACCACAACACGGAATCCCAAATTCTTGCCTCTAGGCTGGGATAACCATGTGTCTAGGTTTTCTGGACAGTTTTCTACCTCAGTTATAGTAACATTCCAGTGCTGGCACACGGCATGGTCTGCTAACTTTCGCCAAGATACTCAGAGCTCATCTAAACACGCTGAGCTAGGAGTCCACTTTCACCCTTCCCATAGCTGCAACTACCAAAGATCCTGCTAGGGAAATGGTTCCACACATGCCTTAGGAGCTTCTTCAGTCTCTCTTTTCTACCCCAGGGTCCTGCCTAGTGAGGGAAGGTCAGGAGCCCAGAATTCCAGAGTCCTTGGGCCAAATTCCCAGCCCTGAGGAGCTGCAACCCATGCTGGTCACGTGGTCGGGGCAGTCTTACTTGCGAGTGATGAATCCATGAAACCAGGGGGGCAGAGCTCCATTCTGTAGGATAGAGGGGGCCTGTGTCTCCATGAACCACTTCAGAGCCAGCTCCTGGATTTCAGCCAAGGCCCGCCCATCCCCTGCCTCCTCTAGTGCCTTGCCCAGATGGAGCTGCTCTGGGCTACCCTCCATCCTGGTGAGCGCTGATGATATGTGAGTCCCGATGGCTGCAGTCCTTTATATCTGTGTGTGATGCCGCTCATTTGCCTGCTCACACCCTCCTCAATGCCTGCGGCACACAGGAGTCCTATCACCTCTGGACTGGTAGATGGCTCTCCTCTGTGAAGCTTAGGGACCAGGCATTTTGGCTGGCTAGAGTCACTAGCAGGAGGTTACCGTAACAGCCTGGTGAGGGTCAGGCAGGATTTCCATGATCTCTGGGGCCAGGAGATGAGCGGATGACTGTAACCTCTTTTCTCTCAACCTCCAGTCTTTGCCTCAGTAGAAGAGCAGACACAAGTCACTGCCCCTGAAGGCAGAACCATGAATTTAAATTCGATGTAGCCTGCTTTCCACAGGGGCTTCTGTGTTTTGGCGGGGAAGTTCCATGCTGATTAATTTTTCCTTCCACTTCAGATTGTATCAGGTACCTGCTGTGTACCATATAAATCTTGGAATAAGACCACAAGCGGTGGAAAAACATTTTTTTTTTGTATGTGTGTGTGTGATCATGCACTCACATGTGTGCACATGCATACAGGTATTTACCCATGCATAAGTCTGGGAGTTAGAGGTTGATATTAGGTGTTTCCCACTCTCATTCTCCACCTTATTTTTTGAGACAAGATTTCTCATTGAACCTGGAGTTGCTGTTTGGGGTAGACTACCTGGCCAGCAAGTTCCTGGGATTCTCTTGTCTCTGCCCATCAGTGTGTCCAGCTTTTATGTGGGTGCTGGGGCTCCAAATTCAGGCCTTCATGCTTGTGAAGCAAGCACTTTACCTACCAAGTCATCTTCACAATCCCAGAGAAGCACTTACTACTAATGGAAGCAGACAATAAACGTGTGTGATTACACGTGTAACACTGCACCAGATGATCGCAGCCTGCAGGAGCAAGAAGAGGGAGACAGAGCATGTTGGCTGCATGTCATGGGTTGTAGTCAGCCTTGCCCAAGAGCGATTGTGGGTTCTTGAAGGAGGAAGCCAAGAACCAGGTGAAGAGATGCTGTTGCCAACTATGTGGAACGTAAGGACAAAGACAGGATCTTGGCATCGGTTTAGGGCAGGCAGTAGAACACTATATTCATACAAATATTCCCAATCCTGGTGTCAGCATTCTACAGTAGAAACTGAAGCTTGAAGACATTGAGGTGGCAGAAACCATCAGCCTCCCAATCATGGGTTAGAATCCCACTTCTATCACATTTTGGCTTAGGGTATCAGAAAGTTGTTGAGCCTTTGGAGATACCTTGGTTTCCTCAGAGACTGGGAATTAGAGGCTATTGTTGAGACTCCAGGGCCTTTATGGTGGGTAAGAGCAAAGCAGTAAAGAATGAAAGATCATTTACATACATTCAAAGCAGGGCAGAACTAATCAATTATGCTAAAAATTAAGACAGCAGAGGCTGTGGTGGTGCAGAAGGCAGTATTTATTAACTTCCAGGAAGGAACGAGGAGCCGCAGAGGGCTGGTATGTTTCCACTTTCTGATCTGGGTGGTGTGCTCGCTATGAAAATTCACGGGAGCATACTTTATGCTCTTTGCTAATTACATGTTCCACTTCAATAAAAACCATTTACTGGAAAAGAAGGGGAAGATGTCATGGTTCAGATTCTGGCTTGATAGCTCTGTTGATCCTTAATCAAATGTCATAACTTTGTAACTTCAGTGTCTTCATCTTTGAAATGGGGATGATAATATGACCCATATATTAGTTCATTTTCTATTGCTACAATGAAATACCTGAGGCTGGCTACTTTGTAAAGAAAAAAAGATTTATTTAATTCATAGTTGTAGATACTAGAAGGCCAAGATTGGGTAGCTCTACCTATTTGGGCTCTGGCAGAGCCCTTCTTAGCTACATGACAGGGTGGTGAGTGCCATCATGGGGACATAATTGAGAAGGAGTAATCACATGACCAGACAGGACCAGGTTAGCTCTTTCATAATAACCTACTCTATTTAGAACTCTCTAGAGTCCCGTGAAAACTGAATTAATCAATCCCTTCCAAGGACAATGGTTGCCAATGACATTCTTCTTCTAACCCCATTCCAGGGTTCCACCATTTCCCAACATCGACACCCTGAGGATCGAGCTTCCAACACATAACTCCTTAGAGGACAAGTCACATCCAAACCATAACAACTTGTCATTAGAGAGGACAAATGAGTTAACTCCTTTGAACAGTAGTTCCTTTATTTGGAGTAAAATAAATAATTAGGATTAGCCATTGCTATGATGATCATGATACCAATGATGGTGATGATATACAGATTCTTAAAATAGAAATAGTCTGACCCTGTTGAGTAGACTATTATTGTTACTAAAACATTGTTATGAGTCGTCTCAAGTCTAAAATAGAATGTGTTAAAGGGGTGTGTGTGGCAATGCACACCTGTAATCCCAGCACTGAGCAGGCAGAAACAAGAGGGTTGTGAGCTTGAGTGAGCCTAGGCTCCATTTCCTAGCTCAGTTTGAAACCAGCCTGGGTCATATAGGAAGACCTTGCCTCAGAAACAAAGTAAGGGGCCTGGCAAAATGGCTCAGTGGCTAGAATCAGGATTGGCCTAAGTTTCATGTCCAGCATCAATATCAAACAGCTCACAGCTGCCTGTAACCTCAAGGGATCCGGGCTATCCTCTTCTGGCCTGTTTAGGTCTTTAGGTACCTGCACTCATCTACACACACACACACACACACACACACACACACACACACACACACATACACACACACGCACACACACATAATTAAATATGGAATAATTTTTTTTTCTAGACAGGATGTAGCCTTTCTATGTAGTCCTGGATAGCCTGTAACCCACTATATAGACCAGGCTGGACTTGAACTCACAGAGATCTCCCTGCTTTTGCTTGCCCAGTGCTAAGATTTATGGTATATACCACAATGCTTGGCTTTAAAGTAGAATCTTTTGAAAATGTGTTTGAGCACATGTAGGGTGCATTTGGTTTAATGGGAGGGAAGGCAGGAGCATGAGGCAAACCTGCCATCAGAACATATAAGCTCACTCTTTGCCTCTCAGCTATGTCTTCCTCATCTGCAGAGTAACAGTGCTCACCTCTCATGGGCGTCTCTCAGCACAAGGACGGCACATGGCGACATGGCAAGTGTTCTTCGAGAGTCAGCACCCAGGACATTGATTTTTATAAATTCTTGATTTCCAGCCTTGGCAGTGAGAGTGTCAAAGGGGGAAGCATCATTCCTGAACCTGTTCTTCAGTCTCCCTATTGCAAACAAGCCTTGGCTATCAGGGGGTCTGGAATCTCCAACCCAAGTTGGCAAGGACTAGAATTCTCTAGAATGCACATTCTGGTAGGAAAGGGTTTCCTTGCTTATTTTCCCTAACTTTTCATTGAAATGCAGCATCTCCTTACTGGTGAACAGAAGCATAAACCCCATTAACCTCGGTAACAGCTCTTACTTCGTCACCACCAGAAACCACAGAGATTTTCCTATCTCAGAACGGCAGCTGCAGATATGTGTATGGATCATTTTTCTCATCATATCAGAGTTATAAAACTTCAACCCAGTGCTAAATCTTCTTCTATAGCACCATGCAAAACCACAGTGCCACCCCACCAATATTTCCCTGTGACCCCATTTCCACATAATTTAGTTCCATCGTTCCTCTATAGGTCCAATTTTGTGCACTAAAAAAAAAAATATATCTAAGTGGCGCACAAGACTCAGTAGGCTTTCCAGAGACCACACAGAGTGAGCTTTCTGGGGTCCAACCAGAACTGGTTTGCTGCCAAGGTAAGGTCCTGGAAGTATTCAAATGCAAAGAAATATGCTGCTGTCTTTTTCCATGAGGCAAGTCTCACTCCACCACCGTTAATGCTGGATACATTTACAGGCGGGACCCCATCATTTTCATAAAAAGACAAAGGCTTTTTATACAAAAAGGGACATAGCCCAGGTGGCTGTGGACAAGGGGTGACAATTCTGAGAGTTAGGCAAATAAGGAGAGCTCTATATTTTATACTCAAAGGAAATATGGGACCAAGGAGGGGCAAAGCCCAGGTTTGGAGAGAACTAGGGGTATTATGTAAGGGATTGTGGGTAGGAAAAGATTATTTAGAAAGAAGCCTGCACCCCATCGTTCAGTACACTACATATTCTCTTACAGGATGATGGGCTCTGGATAGAGACAGTCTTGTGGAGTAGACCACCTCCTATTCTCCCTTGGGACCCAGAAGTGTAAGGATGGAGCATATGCCGGGCAACAGGCTCTGGAGTCAGGCTAAATGGCTCAGAATACCAGCTCTACCAGCCGGCTCTGTGATAGCTCTGCGTTTGTTTCTTTGTCTATAAAAATGGAGTGCAGTTGCCAAGTGCTTGCTGCATAACCCGAATCCGAATCCCCCCCCCATCTTGGAAAAAGCTGTGCTTATATCCTAGTTTCAGGGAGGTGGATCTCTGGCAGTCACTAGCCAGCTAGTCACTGGATTGATGAGCTCCCAGTTCAGAGAAAGACCCTGTCTCAAAATACAAAGTGGTGGGGCTGGAGAGATGACCCATAGATTAAGAGCACTTTCTGCTCTTGCGGAGGACTCAGGTTCAGTCCCCAGTAGCCACATGATGCGTCATAACCACTTGTAAGTCTAGCTCCTAGAGATCTAACATCCTCTTTTACTCTCTGTGTGTACCAGACACGCACATAGGACATACACAAACATGCAGGCAAACATTCATACACATATAATAAAAGCAAACAAATCTTTTTACAAAATAAGGCAAAGAATAATAGAAGGGAAACATGTGACCATGCATCTTCAGACATATGCACTATACACACGTGGAGGAAGTGGCGAATACCTACATGATAGGGTTTGGGTGCAAATGAGCTAATATATGCACTCGATGGCCAGGAGACACGGCTACACATGCTCACAACGTGGTTTACACCTTGGCTTCAAAATATCACAGGTCGCCAGAGTTTGATGTCATATCCTTGTCATTACTTCCCTATCCTGGGTCCTCATCCCACAAGGGTCTTGTTCTCCAAATAGAGAGCAACAGACTATCCCGCAAAAGACTCTTCTAAAGACGTCCAGCCTGTTTGACTCTTGGGAGCAAGGCTGAGGTGTCTCTGTGAAAGTTTTCAGAGGGAGTGTCTTGCCAGCCACCTGACTGAGCATAAAGACTGGAGACAAAGCAAGCACTAGCTCCTGCTTCTTTCCTGAGTAGAAAAGGTATCCACTGTGGGGTGCTGCTGGCCACCAGATTCCTAGGTAGTATTACAAAGGGACCTGCCATGCTCTTGTCTGAGGTATAAGCACTACCTTTTCATACCCCTGGAGGTTCTGGGGATAGGGCATGATCTTGCTTCATGAACTTGGGGTCTAGAAAAAGGATGACTTGAGTTTTCCACTCCTACGGCCCTTTTCTTTTTGAAGGGTCTGCCATTCTCTGCACTGTAATGTTCCCAGAACAATGCCTGGGGCAGGAGCAGTAGTACACATGAAATCCTTAGTCCACATGGCATTCCTGAGCCCTATCTTGTTGGGGAGGTGTATATGGGCATGTTGGCTCATATGCCAATTTTAATGACTGTCACAAGGAATATATGGACATGTTGACCCAAATGTCATTATGAGTCTTGTGGCATGGGCACTATGGGCCTGTTGGATGGCAGAGCTCTTGTGAGTTCTAGGCCATCCAGGTCTACGTAGTGAGTACCAATCTTATCTCAAAACAAACAAACTGCCCCGGCCAGGCAGTGGTGGTGCACGCCTTTAATCCCAGTACTTGGGAGGCAGAAGCAGGCAGATTTCTGAGTTTGAGGCCAGCCTGGTCTACAGAGTGAGTTCCAGGACAGCCAGGGCTACATAGAGAAACCCTGTCTCAACAAAAAACAAACAAACAAAAAAAAAACCAAACTGCCCCAAGCACATAAAAGAGTCAGAACTGAGCATTGTGGCAACTTGCCTATAGTTCTAGAACTTGACAGTTCTACTTGGTTGAGGTAGGAGGATTATGATGAGTTCAAAGCCAGATAGCATTAAATTTTGCCTCCAAAAAGAAAAGATAAAAAAGAAATATAGGCTGATTATATTTTGATGAAAAAATAGTATAACCCTCAAACAAAACATCTAGAATTACCCAGTGGCTATACTGACCTGGTATTCCACGGATCAAGCCTACTTTTTTTTTGTTTTTGTTTTTGTTTTTTTTTCCATTCAGTGACACTGGACATCCCTTTAGAAGAAGATTGGATTTAAATGGAAAGTACTCTTGAAAGTTCTGGATAATCAGGAAACACTGGGAAATACTGCCACCAGGTGGATGGTAGCAATTTCATTTTGGTCCAGTCCTAGACTGTGAGTGCTCTCTTTGTCTGAGGCAGTATCATACGGACAAAGGTGTTGGAGTAAAGAACCATCATCTATCTGTAGGATAGCTCCTGCACAAAGTAAATAGTTTCATATTCATGGGGTGAATAAATTAGTGGTGTCATGACTATAGCAACTTATTTAATAGAATATGTCTTAAATTGTGGTATTTAATAAGCACAGAATAAAGCAAATGGTTAAAGTAGTTCTTCCCTTTTGGATACAAACAACTATTTTAGTCAACCAGATTATTCCAAAGCCATAATTTTTTTTCTTAAGGCAGGGTCTCATGGAGCCCAAACTGGTCTAGAATTTGCTATGTATTTGAACCTTGAACTACTTCTTCTTCTTCTTCTTCTTCTTCTTCTTCTTCTTCTTCTTCTTCTTCTTCTTCTTCTTCTTCTTTTGTTTTTTTTTTTTGTTTTTGTTTGTTTTTTGTTTTTCGAGACAGCGTTTCTCTGTGTAGTCCTGGAACTCACTCTGTAGACCAGGCTGGCCTCGAACTCAGAAATCCACCTGACTTTGCCTCCCAAGTGCTGGGATTAAAGGCATGCGCCACCACTGCCCAGCGAACCCTGAACTTCTGACCTCTTGAGCTCTGGGCTTGCAGGAGGTGTTAACATTCCCAGTTTATCAGGTACTGTGTGTAGAACTCAGGGCTTCAGACATGCTAGACAAATAATCTAGCAACTGAACTCTATCCTCAGTCCCTAAACTGCACTTTTGATGAATTTTTAAATTGTCTTACTTAATCTTTTATGTTGGTTTGCTTTTGTGCTTCAGTTTGTCCAAATGACTTTGAATTGGTCATCTGCTGCTTGTGCTATTTTGACAATCTACAGATTTTAGAATTGCAACTCTAGGTCTTTGCTCAGACCTTTAGTACTGAAACATAAATGAGGACTGACTCCTGGGGCTCTCTTCCAAGTAGCTGGCCCAGACTTGTGGATTAGATCTCATGTGTAATCCCTTAAGCCAGAGGACTATCAAGTCCTTCATGTAGGACCTGGGAATTACTGGGCAGGAGAGTGCGCAATGCAATGTCAGCAATGGAGAGGTAGAGGCAAGAGGATCAGGAGTTCAAGATCATCCTCAGCTACATAGTGAGTTGAAGGCCAGCCTGGGCTGCAGGTGACCCTGTCTCAAGCAGACAGATGAACTGGCCTGAGAATAGAAGGAAGGGGGAAATTTCAAATAATGTAACAAAACCAAAAGCTACAATATACAGAGCATCTGTATATTGGAAGAGAGACATACCCAATGTTAATATTAACATGTGATGAAGGACTTCTCAGGCACAGGCTATTAAATATAACTGTACTCAAACAAAGTTAAAACAATCCCCAAGGAAATGTCAGTCTCATATATGTAATGTCAAGCTTCTTTTTTTTTTATATATTTACTTATATGAGTATACTGTAGCTGTCTTCAGACACACCAGAAGAGGGCATCATATCCCATTACAAATGGTTGTGAGCCACCATGTGATTGCTGGGAATTGAACTCAGGACCTTTGGAAGAACAGTCAATGTTCTTAACCACTGAGCCATCTCTCCAGCCCTCAAGCTTCTTGATAGAACGCCTTGGTTAAGAGTTAGATATTTCCATCATCCAACAAACTCCTTTTGTTCACATCCCGGACTCTTTCTCAGGAGCCAGGCTTTCTATGTAATGAATGGCTAGGAGAGAACAGATTGGCCGCCAGCCTGTTGTACTTCTCATGGAAAATCAATAACATGGTGTTTTGTTCTCATGCCCATCAAATATATAGGGTACTATGGATACAGAAAGGAGTATTGCTGAGCAGTTTTAAAGGCCCTTCTGATAGATGCAATGATACAGACGGATTATGTGGAGTTGGTCATAGAGTAGTAAGTTATCTCATGGAAGGGAAATTCAAGATAAGGTAAAGCAGATCCAAGGAGGTAGAAATCAGAGTAGAGGTGTGTCTGGGACGTAGAGATGTTGACTAGAAAAGGGGATAAGGAAGATTTCTGGATTTAGAGGAATGATCTATGTGGATATTACATAAGTAGATACATGTGTCAAATTTTTCCAGGCTGAGCCAGGTGGTGGTGGTGGTACACACACCTTTAGTCCCAGCACTGGGGAGGCAGAAGTAGGTGGATCTCTGTGAGTTCCAAATCAGCCTGATCTACAGAGTGAGTTCCAAGAAAGCTAGGGCTACACAGAGACCTTGTCTTGAAACCACACCCCCCCCCAAAAAAAATTTAGGCTAAACACTGAAGACGTGTTATTTTCTATGTGTAAAATACTTTTCAAGACTGAATTATTAACATACAAAATTTCCTGCTTTAATCATTAGCTTCTTGTGAGCTTAGTGTGCATGAGACAGAATTCCTGGTTGGCTAGGCTACAGTGAGATTTCAGCAATACTAAGGGGCCTGAGGTTTTTGTGGAGGGTCATGGCAGTGGATATGTGTTGAGCTTTTAACCTTGTAGGGATTTTGGTCAAATTTCTCACTGAATATTGTTAATGGTATTATTTTATGCTATTAAGAAATAGATTCAAGTGAGTTTGACTCTTGTTTTCAGTGAATTCTTGTTAGGTTCTGAAAAATATATTCCCATTTTTTAAAAAACAGAATTATTTAGTTATTTTATGTATATGAGAACACTGTAGCTGTCTTCAGACACACCAGAAGATGGCATCAGATCCCATTATAGATGGTTGTGAGCTACTATGTGATTGCTGGGAATTGAACTCAGGACCTCTGGAAAAGTAATCAGTGCTCTTAGCCGCTGAGCCATCTCTCCAGCCCATATTCCTTTTTAATTAATACAGATTGTGTTCTATTCTCTACTAAACATTTTCCCTCAATGTTATTAGTTTGTTTCTATGTTGTGGTATTTCTTCAGAAAATTAAGGTATTTGCCCAAATCAAACAGGCACTTTTACTATGAGTCAAGTTAAAAATCATGTAATGTATTCATTCTTTTACTGAGTTAGAGGGATACCCTTTAATCAGAAAAGTTAAGAATCTGCAGAAGACAGACATGTAGGTGCACACTTGTAAGCTCAGCTGTTGAACTAGAGGCAGAAGAACTAGCAGTTCAAGGCCATCCTCAGTGTTCTTCTCAGGTCTTGATGTCAAATACTCTTCCCTCTAAGTTAGGCATAGCTGATTTGTTATAGTACCTGGCACATAGTAACAACACCATTATCGTTACCATAAAAGCACCACTTTGCTCCTCCTCCTCCTCAGGAGTCTCAGCTAGCAACATGCACTGATTTCCTAGACAACACTGTAAGCTATCACAGAATTCTTCATAGGCCAAAGGATGATTGCTTTCTGCAAGCAGCCTGATTGAGTTCAGAAGGAAAATTCACACCAAATCCACAACGAATTGTTTGTTTATTTGGGACAAGGTCTCACTGTGTTGCTCTAGGTGACCTAAATAGATCAGACTGGCCTTGAACTCACCGATATCCACTTGCTTCTGCCCCTAAGTGCTAGGATTAAAGGTGTGTACCCCACTCCTAGCTCTATCCATTCATGTATAATGACAAAACTAGATGCATTAGTATGATTTTCCTTCCACACACAACTCAGAAGACAAATTACCCGTGAAGACAGTTTGACAAGTCCAGCATCACCGTTCCCTCCCATGGAACTGCTGTGTCCCATTCCTAGAGCCTTGCTTGCCAGAGACCACAAAACAAGCAAAGTCCAGGAAGAGATACTCACAGGGTTTCTTTAACTGTGCAAACAACAAGAAGAGATGAGCCGAACATAGATGAACTGTTGGGACAAGGGGAGGGGACTCGGGAACAGTAGAAAGAGAGGAAAGCAATGTAGGCCAGAAGAGAAGGGGACATGACTGGAACACAGCACACACATGTATGGAGATGTTACAGTGAAACCCATTAGTTTCTATAATTAGTGTTAATAGTTGCAGTAACAAGTCCCAAGTTCTTTATAAAAGGGATATCCGTAGAAATGGCTATTTTGGTTGTGTAACTGTTGTGTTGTAGATCTTAAATGGACATAGATTTTTTATACTGTTAATCTTTACACATACATTTTCAGAATTGCAGTTTTGTTCTTATTTGGGTCAAACCACTGAAGACCAGAGAAGAAAGGCTCTTCAGGTGCTTCGTGAGTGACTGGCACAGGCACCACTTCCGCATGCTTTGTACATGTTCTCTTCAGTCCACATTCTTTCCCTTGGACGATCACATTAAAATGGTCTGTCCAGCTTTCAAGATCATTGTTTCTTCAACATCTCAGTCTTGTATCTCAGGAAAGCACAGCACCAATAGCATTTTGACAAGAGAAATCAGTTGTTGGACAGAAGAGCTGATCTTTTTTTTTTCTTTTCAAGACAGGGTTTCTCTGTGTAGTCCTGGCTGTCCTGGAACTCACTCTGTAGACCAGGCTGGCCTCGAACTCAGAAATCCACCTGCCTCTGCCTCCCAAGTGCTGGGATTAAAGGCGTGCACCACCACCGCCCGGCTAGAAGAGCTGATCTTACTTTGGGAGATTTGTAAATAGTTATCACAGAAGCCTGGAAGAGTTCAACCCAGAGAGATCTTTTAGTAGAGGAATAAGACAGGGCATTAAAGATGCAAAGTTCCTAAATATCACTTTGTAGTAGTCTCCAGAATTCTGGATTTCAGATTATAATTGGAAACATAAGTTAATAAATTAATAGAAAGAGTGGAGAGAAGAGAAAAAGAGTTGTTAACTTTTAATTTGCCTAGAAAGAATGTTATGATTACTCTTAATTACAGCTATCGTTCCCATAGTTACATTTCCCTTCCTGAAAGCCAGAAGATCACAGTTCAAAAAACAAAGGATTGATCTCCCCGCCACCCCCCCCCCCAAATAGCTGGCAACCTTACTATGAATGCATGTTCTACATACTGTCACTTCGTTTGTATTTGTCTCAGAGACAGATACAGAGAGAACTCTGTCTGAGAGTCACTCTGCTTCTGACTATGTACGTAGTTCCCAGAAGCAATCTTTTACAACTACATCAGGAATGGCTCAGTTAAAGTCGATCTATTAAGTGACTAGCTCATGCTTAACATATAGGCCTTTAACTTCAATTGTGTGTGTGTGTTCATGTGCACCAGTGCATATGCGCACATGCCTGTTTCCATGAGTGTGGAAGCTACAGAATAATCCAGGGTGTCATGTCTCAGGAGTCATCTATCTTTGAGGCAGGGATTTTTATGGGTCTAGAACTCACCAAGTAGAATAGACTGCCTGGCCAGTGTGTCCCAGGCACCTCTGTTTCTGCCTACCCAGGGCTGAAACTACAGGAAGTGGCTGACATACCTGGCCTTTTTTTTTTTTTTTTTTTTTTTTTAACACGGATTCAGTAGATCAAACCTAGGCCCTCAGGCTTGTGCTTGCACTTTACCAACTGAGCTGTCTCCTCAGTTCCTTACATTTGATTTTAAAGAGTTGCTGATTAGCGTTTCTGTTCCTGGCATTTATTAAAGACTCACCGTATGAAGCAGAGAGCTATGTTCTGTCAATCATTTCTTTAAGGTAGCGCCTGACCTTTGAGGTTTCAATGCCCCATTTGTTAGTGTTTGGACATTGGCCTGAACCAGGAGCTAACAGTCTAGAAACCCTGAAGAAGAAAACACGGAAGTCTTACTGTTTCAACCAAAACTGTTCATTGAGTGTTTGTTTTGGTCTTAAACATAGAGACACATAGAACTTAAAATGTCACTGGAGTCTGACTGAGTAAGGGGAGAAACTCTGTGTGGTCCTGGCTGCTTACAAAGTCCTCGCCCAAGGAGTCTGAGTGATTGAAGAAATGGACAGGAGGCCCTTGTAAAAATTGCCATGAAATCAGGCAAACCTGTTATCAAACAGTAATAATCTATGATCAGTGGATAGGGCTTGACATTTATGGGGGTAATTCTAGAAGAAAAATATAGAGAATATGAAATAAAATAAAAATCAAATAAAAACAAAATGAACAACAGCTGCAACATCAAAAACCAAGTCTCACCCCCAAACTTAAGCCAGAATGCTTGGCTCCTAAGGAGTGCAGTGGTCCAGTCCTGGAATGCAACCTCGTTAAAGACAATCAAAATTAGAGCATTGGGGAGGTGGGCTGGAGGACTGAGCCTTGGACGCACACCCCACTTACACCGTGAAGCCCTTTCTCAAATAAAAAGAAAATAAAACAAAGAAAGGTTGCAATGAGATAGCCCATAATCTACTTTATTCGTGGAGGCTAATAACTATGGGAGAGGTATGTGTTATTCGCCTGAGACAAACGAGCATGCACCTTTCCTGCTCATGCCATTAGTAGTCAGAGACAGAATTCTTTCATTGTCAATTTCTGTTGAATTCTCCAACACACAATAGAGGAGAGCTACATTTTTAGCATTTGATTCAAAGCAAAATGAGATAATTGGTCTTCTGGTTGTTTCCCCGAGTTCTCTTAATTATATCTCCTTAGAGATATTGACTTTGCATTTGTATTAAGCTGGACCTGAAACACATGTGGAGCCTCTGTATTCTATGCCAAGCACTGTGTTTACTTAATTATTACAAACCCCATGTGGCGAGGGCTCTTATCACTCTCATGTTATTGATTAAGATGCTAGGATGTGGCCTGGTTAACTTGCCAGGATTATACCATCAGCAAGTGGCAGAGCTAGGATTTGAACTCAGCACCTTTCCCTAGGTTTTCTGATAAGTGAATTGCCTTCCACTAGATATAGTTCATCAGAATTATCTACCCTGTCTACTGAGTTATAATCTCTAGGAATAGAACCTAGCATCTCAGATTTTAAATGGACTCTTCAGATGATGCATCAACCTCAACTCAAACCAGAGAAAAAGTCACTCATGTAGCCTGAAATAGAGACATGTGGGAGGGCAGAGGCTGGCTCACTCGGAGAACACAGAGAGACAGGAAGAAAATGCTGGTGAGTTTAAGCAAACAAGTACTGATAGAGCCAAGCAGCAGTCTGCACTGCGGAGGCCACAGTACCTTCGGTGTCTGTAAGGTGATTGGCTCTTTGAGTGTGCCGCGTCTTCCGTTGCCTTTGCACATGCTTCTCATGGTTCTTTGCCTAGAGAATATTTTAAAACCAATTAGGGATTTATCTCATACAATGGAAGTGCTAAGAGAAGATTTATATAAAGGACACATAGAACATAGCTCAGAGGTAAAGCCTCTGACAGCATAAAGAGAACATGGCAGGCATTGTCAGTCATGTATAAAAGGAAGGGCAGCTAGCTGTGTTGCTCTGAATTTGCTCCCCGGGAGCGAGGAATGGCTCCACTGTGCATCGTCCTGCTCTCTGGTTACTAGTATGCTCAGCTGTGTTTCTGGCTTCTCTCTGCACCCCTGCTCACTTAGGTTCCTCTGATGTGTAATTTGGTCAGTCCTTGTGCTCATTTCTGTCTCAAGCTTGCAAGTTCTTCAGAGTCTTTTATACACCATTGTCCAACCCAAGATCTGTGTCCCAGTTTCACATTCCCAGCTCAGAGAATCTGATTGGCTCTGCCCAGTCTGTGTTGGCTCTCACTTGAACAGGCTCTAGTTAGCTCATTATAGCCTTCACGGAACCAGAGGAAAACAGAGTCAGACTCTCCTTTCCAACAGTATGACAGGTAGAGGCAACCTCAAAGGACACAATTTGTATTAGTATCTCCAAATACACCCAATGTATTCGATGTAATTCATAACTATACTGTAGTTCCCTGTACTGTTACTGCCTTGTATGTTACCTGTAGCTTTCGTATTTTTCCTAGTTCAATAGACTTTTAGCATCATATGAATTCAGTATATCCTTACCTATAAAAAGGAATTTATAAAAGTATTTCTATCTTAGTAAACAGCAGTATATATTACCATTACCATAATCTCCTTTTTTGTAGCTTCTGTCTCTGAAAACATTTTTATGTGTGTAGTCAGACTGAATTCTCAGTAGGGAAAGTGTAGGTGGGATTTCACATCAGGATGTGTGGAATTAGCCTTTATACTAAGGCTAATGCCCAGGCCACAGAATGGTGTGTGTGGGTGTGTTTCTGTGCATGTGTATATGTGAGTGCATGTATGTATATCTGTGCATGTCTCTGTGTATGTGTGAATGTGTGCATGTGTACCTGCATAAATGCAGGTGTAAGTTTGTGTGTAAATATGTATGTGTGTTTGCAGGTGCGTTAATGTGTATACATATGTCTGTTCATGCGTGTATATTTTCATGCATTGTGCATGAGTGTGTGTATCTGTGCATGTATGCAAAAACAGAACTCACCTCAAAAGGGGATAAGAGAGAGTTTATTTTGGAGCCAAATGTAAATGACTATTGCCCAGGAACACAGAATCAGGTTACTACAAATTCCATGTTCCAGTGCAGAAGCAGTTTTATGAACTTTTGTTTGTTTGTTTGTTTGTTTCGAGACAGGGTTTCTCTGTGTAGCTCTGGCTGTCCTGGAACTCACTCTGTAGACCAAGCTGGCCTCGAACTCAGAAATCCACCTGCCTCTGGCTGGGATTAAAGGCGTGTGTCACCACCACCTGGCATGAACTTTTTATAGTAGCAGAAAGTCATAGATCAAAACACCAAGATGCATTGGTGTGTAAACATTGGAGATACAGATTATAACTCAGCATAGACCTTGAAGCTACCCAACACCAGTCTTAACCCTTTGACTGGAGGAAGCTGAGGTTCATTAATACATTCTAAAAGGTTTTTGTCTGTTAGTCACATGATGTTAGGCCTGAAACAGGCGTGGGTAAGAATTGGCTATTTAGGGGGCTAAGATGGCCCAAGATAAATTGTAACTAGATAAAGCCAACCTCTCTATACCACTGAAGTTCACCAGGCAGCCAGCATTTGCAGACACAGCTTCGTCCCAGGAAGTTTCACTCAGTGTGGACACATGTGGACACATGTGGATGTCTGAGTACTCTTGGAGTCTGTCCTCTCTTGCGGTCTTGCAGGATCCAGGAAACTCAGGTCAAACTCTTGTGCACAAAAGCCCCTATCTACTGAGCCATCTACTCATTATTTTTGAGACAGGGTCTCTCCCTGACAGTCGCCCTTTGGCTAGACTGGCTAGCCACGCAAGCCCCAGGGATCCTTCTGTTTCTGCCTCCTCAGTGCTGGGATTATAGGTGTGTGTCTGACTTTTAATGGAGTGCTGGGGATCCGAACTCAGGTCTTCAGGCTTATATGACAAAGGCTTTATTTACTGAGCCACATCTCTAGCCCTAGACTTCTCTACTAAAAGTACAGTTCCAATTCATTGTTATTATTGGTTTCTTAAGTGTTTTTTTTAATAGATTTTTTACTCTGAAGTCAATTGGCCTCAAATTCATTGCATGACTCAGGCTACTAAACACATCTCTGGCAATTCTCCTGTTTCAGCTTCCTGAGTTCTGGCATTATAGATGAGTCACCTGTCTGGCTGTGCATTTTTACTACGTACTGAAGTTGGTCCTTGAAGTCAGAGGAAGACATTTGTTTTCTGTGCTTCACAAGTGTTTTTTTTTTGTTGCGTGGCATGAGGAGTTCTGAGGGTTTGACCCACATCTGGTGACCTGGCTCTGGGCTCGTGTGCTAGATCTGCCGATCTGCAGGCAAAGCTCTAAGCTGTCAGATGTCAGCAAAATGATCCAAGACTTGGAAACAGACTAGAAAGATGAGCCGACATGCCCTCAGCCGGGTGTCACAGTTAACTCAGGTGTTCCATTGGATTCCATTGGGTTGATTGGCTATTGATCAGAGTGTTTTGAAACACTTCAAGAATAAAGACAAAATGTTTGAAAACTAATGAGAATACAAATAAGTCATTTAAAAATCAGTGTTTAATTAGATTACAAAGTAGCAGGTTTCCTGTAGTATTTCCACAGCTACCGAGATTTGATTAACACCCTCTTACCCTCATAACTAATTTTCATAAGCAATGCAATTGAAATTGGCCTTTGTTAGGGAAAAAATTCAAACCACTGCAAGCCACATTCTCATTTAAACTAGTTTAGTATCCATCTGGTTACTCACTAGGAAATAAATTGAGTAAAATATTTGCTTAATTTCATTTTATATATACACAGGAGTTGTGTGTGCTTTAAAGAAACAATGGAGACCCTGCAGCACAGGCACAAATATTTGTGGGAGCATAAAGTGATACCAGTGTATTCGATATCACAAGGAGGAAAGACTTTACATTGGAAGTGATCATTTAGAAGAAGAAGAAAAAAAAGAAATTGGATTTGAAGAAGTTAAATTGGGTGGAGTCGTGTTTGGGGAGAAGTAAGAGAAAGAGTTTTAGGCAAAACCAGCGGCAGACACTGTGGCTTTTGGGAGTTCCGTTGTTTATAAACGCACACATCAGAGAGTCATTGTCTCCTCATAACCACGTTTCAGAGGTGATGGAGCTGAGGATTGTCGGCTGTGGAACTCACCTCCCCAAAGCCCAGGTCAGAGGCTCCACAGGGATGGCTCATCCCCTGGAAATCTGAGCATGCGCTCCACGTAGATTTAGGAGCTCTGTACACTTAGCTGTTAAATAAATGTAGATGTGTATTTTACATTTGGATTTCAAATTTGACATAGTCATACAACATTATATGTTTAAGTAATAGTGCAATAATTCCACAAACGACTTGTTTGTTCATATTTAAAATTTAATTCTATGATAGGAAGACTTTTGCAGAATATATATGTCAATCTGAGTATGGTTTCCTAGACATTCCTTCTGTCTTCTGAGACATGGCTTTAGAAAACATAGCTCAGGCTGGCCTTAAACTTGTGATTCTTCTGCCTCAGCGTCCTGAGTTTTGAGGTCCTAGTTTCTTTTAAAAAATTATTTTGCCGGGCGGTGGATCCCAGCACTTTAATCCCAGCACTTGGGAGGCAGAGGCAGGCGGATTTCTGAGTTCAAGGCCAGCCTGGTCTACAGAGTGAGTTCCAGGACAGCCAGAACTACACAGAGAGACCCTGTCTCGAAAAACCAAAAAAAAAAAAAAAATTTTTATTTTATTTTATTACATTGACTGTGTGTGTGAGTGTGGGTGCACATGTGTGCATATGTATGATTGTGTACATGTGTGTGCACATGTGTGCATATGTATGATTGTGTACATGTATGTGCACGCACATGTGTGCATTCAAATGCCTGGATGCACATGCATGTGCCATTGCATGCTTATGAAGCAACTCGAAGAAGCCAGTTCTTTCCTTCTTCCATCAGGGTCCTGAGGAAATGAACTCAGGTCACCAGTCTGAGCGGCAAGCTCCTTTATATGTTTAGCCATCTGGCCAGTCTCCTACTTTCTTTGTTTTAAAATTTTATCATCATCATCATCATCATCATCATCATCATCATCTTACTTATTGACTTTGCATCCTGTTCACTGATTCCTTCCTGGTCATTCCCTCCCACAATCCCTCCCCAACCTCCTCCCCTTCTGCTCTCAGTGGGTGAAAGTCCCCTCTGTGTATCCCCGCCTCCCCCTCCAACCCTGGCACTTCAACTATCCGTGAGGTTAGATACTTTCTCTCCCACTGAGGCCAGACAAGGTAGCCCAGCAAATAGAACATATCCTATGTACAGGCAACAGCTTCTGGAATAGCTGGAATAGAACAACCCATTCAGTTGTTCAGGACCCACATGAAGGCCAAGCTGCACATCTGCTACATACTAGCAGGAGGCCTAGGCCCAGTCTGTGTTTGTTCTTTTGTTGGTGGTTCAGACTCTGAGAACCCCAAGGGTCCAGATTAGTTGACTCTGTTGGTCTTCTTGTGGAGTTCCTATCCCCTTAGGAACTGCAATTCTTCCTCCTACTCTTCCATAAGAGTCCCCAAGTTCCATCCACTGTTTGGGTGTGTGTGTCTGCATCTGTCTGAGTTAGCTGCTGGGTGGATCCTCTCAGAGGACAGCCATGTTAGACTCCTATCTGCAAGCATAACAGAGTATTGTGATAGTGTCAGAGATTGATACTTGCCCATGAGATGGGTCCCAAGTTGGCTGGGTTATTGGTTGGCCGTTCCCTCAGTGTCTGTTCTATCCTCCATCCCTACATTTCTTGTAGACAGGATAAGTTTTGAGTCAAAAGTTTTGTGGGTGGCTTGGTGTGTCTATCGCTCTACCCAGGTTCCTGCCTGGCCATAGGAGGCAGCCTCCCTCCCCAGGCTCCATATCTCCAGTGCTGTGAGTCACTCCTAAGGACACTCCATTGATTCTTGGGCACCTCTCTTATCCCAGGTCTCCATCTCTTCCTGGAGATGCGTCTCCTCTGCGCCCCCATCAGTTGCACATTTCCAATCATTCTCATGGCCGTCTGGCCATCCCTCCTGCCCCTTCCCACATCTGACCCCAAACCCCCATTCTTCTCCCAATCTGCTTTCCCACCCAGTTCCCTCCCTCCATCTGCCTTCCAGGACCATTCCTTTCCCCCTTCCAAGTGAGGCGCAAGCATCCTTGCTTGTGCCCTCCTTCCTGTCTGGCCTCCTCCAGTCTGTGGAGTGGAGCATGGGCATCCTGTATTTTATGGTGAATATCCACTTATAAGTGAATACATGCCATGCATGTCCTTTTTCTCCTACTTCTTCATAGTTTCACTGTATAGCTTTGGCTTGTCCTGATACTCACTGGCCTCTAACTCAAAAATTTGCCTGCCTCTGCCACCCAAGTTCTGGAATTAAAGTTGTGTACACCAATACCCAGTGATTTATGAGTTTCTTTAACATGTACATTTATTGTAGAAAATTTTGGAACAAATGTACAAAAGGATTGAAATGAATTTTGCTCTCAATAATACAATTAGTAAAAAGGAAATGCTGGGGCTGGGGAGATGGCTCAGTGGTTAAGAGCACTGACTGCTCTTCCAGAGGACCTGGGTTCAATTCCCAGCATCTGCATAGCGGCTCACACCCATCTATAACTCCAGTTCCGGAGATCCAATGCTCTTCTCTGGCCTCTTCAGGTTCTAGGTACACAAGAGGTACACATACATACAGGCAGAACACTTGTACAGAGAAAATAAAAATAAAAAATACAAGAAATAGGAAATGCTGATATAACTTCATAGATGTAGGCAAAACACCCATATAGACAAAATAAAAATAATAATAAAAAATAAAGAATGCTAATGTAACTTCTAGATCTTTTTCTTTGCCCACATACACACATGCCTATTTTCTCTCTTACACACACACAAACAGACACACTACACACACACACACACACACACACACACACTGTTTCGTATAGTTCACAAGCATCTTCCCCTCCTTTCCCTTTTCTCCTTCCTCTCATTAAAATGTATTTCACATGACATAAGATTAATTCATCAGAAACAAGCAAGTCAGGGGCATTTAGCACACTCATGCTGTTGGACAGCCATTACCTCTGTCTGGCTCCAAAGCATTTTCAGTCTGACATAAGGAGCCCTGCTCCTGTAAGCAGCTACTCCCCAGGCTTCCTTACCCAAGTGCCTGACTACTACCAATTTGCTTTCTATCCCTACAAATTTTCCTATCTTGGAAATTTCATATGAATAAAAGTGTACAACATGTAACATTTTTTCCTGTCTTCTTCTTCTTCTTCTTCTTCTTCTTCTTCTTCTTCTTCTTCTTCTTCTTCTTCTTCTTCTTCTTCTTCTTCTCCTTCTCCTTCTCCTTCTCCTTCTCCTCCTCCTCCTCCTCCTCCTCCTCCTCCTCCTCCTCCTCCTCCTCCTCCTCCTCCTTCTTCAAGATAGAATCTCATGTAGCCCAGGCTAGCCTTTAATTTGTTATGTAGTTGTGGATAACATTGAACACCTAGTCTTTGTGCCTCATCTTTCCAAGTACTGAAATTACAGACATGAGTCATTACTCCTGCCTTGACTTCTTTTATTGAAGCCAAGCACATTTTTAAGTTTCACTCATGTTATAGCATGTGTGAGCAACCCTATACCATATTTTGATGGAGTAATTTCTCTTGTATGTTTATAGTATATTTTATTTAATCAACGTATCCATAGGTAAACAGTTTTTGTTTTTTTTTTTAACAATCTGTTTTTTAAAAAATGCTCACTAAGAACAAGGTCCCCTAAATCAACTGAGCAAAGCTTATATGAATTCAGATGGAGACACAAGCACAGGGCCCACATAGGTCTGGACCAGGCCCTCTGTGGATATATTATATCTTTCAGTTTAGTTTTTTTATGGCATAGCTGAGTGTGTGAATGAGTTGGTAGACTCTGACTCTAGTGCCGTCTCTTGGGGCTCATTTTGTGGGTTTGCCTTGTCCAACTTTGATGTGATGGTTTTTATTTTATCTTATTACATTTTATTTATTATTTATTTATTTTTTGGGGGGGTTTTCTCGAGGCAGGGTTTCTCTTTTTTTTGTTTTTTGTTTTTGATGTTGTTGTTTTTCGAGACAGGGTTTCTCTGTGTAGTCCTGTCTGTCCTGGAACTCACTCTGTAGACCAGGCTGGCCTCGAACTCAGAAATCCGCCTGCCTCTGCCTCCCAAGTGCTGGGATTAAAGGCGTGCGCCACAACTGCTGGGCTTGTTATCTCTTAGAAGCCTGTTTTTTTTCTGACCTGAGACAGAGAGGGACTGTATCTGGCTGGGGGTTGAGGGGGAGGAACTGAGAGGCGTTCAGGGAAGGGAAACTGTAATCAGGATAAATTGTATGAAGAAAATAATCTTTCTAATAAAAGGGGGGAAAGCTTAATAAAACCTTTCATGCATCCCTTTAAATGATGGTGCATCAAAGCTGAAAGTGTTAATAACCATTGGGAGATGTCTGTACAAACAAGCTAGCAGAATTCACACCGAGGAGTAAAGCTGAGTCAGTTGACAACATCTGGTTTTGTTTGTTCGTTTTGTTAACTGCTAATGCAGGAGCACACACATTCTACCTCTACCAGAAAGCAGTCCCCAGGCGTCGCCACACTTCTTGTTTCTGCTATGAATTCTTTCATGCAAGAGAGAATACCATTTCTTCATTTCTCACTTCCCTCTGTCCCTGTGGTGTTAGGAAATCCAGCCTCTGACTGTGTTATTCTGTTCTGCAGAGTGTGGTTACTTTGGAGATCTCCATAACACAACAATACCACGAGGCTTGTTTATTGCATGAGTCACTTTTTTCTCAGCAACTAGAATATAATATTTTGTTCCTGATGCTTCAAGAAGGTATGCAAATCCTGAACTACCCATGAGACTCGGCTTAGTAAACATTTCTTTTTCTTTTGAGACTGTGTAGCTCTGGCTGGCATGGAACTAGCTTTGTAGACCAGGCTGGCTTCAAACTCATAGAGATCCACTTGCTTCTGTCTTCCCAGTGCTGGGATTAAAGGTGTAAATATTTCTTGAATTCCTGCTGTGTAACAAGAATTATGCCAGGTCTTAGGAAGTAAAACACTAACGGGGAGGGGTATCACCTTTAAGAGATAGACAAAAACATAGTGACTTGAGCCAAACAAGTTAGACTGGGTGTGGCGATGCCAATCTACAATCTCAACACTTGGGAGCCAGAGGCTGGGGATCAATCAGTTCATGGTGATGCCTGGCTACGCTGAGGATGAGCCTAACCTAGGCCACATGAGACCTTGTGTTAAAACAAACAATCAAAACCATAATAATGATGAGGATGATGGTGGTGATGATGGCTGAGGAGATGGTTCAGCAGATAAAGACGCTTGCTGCCAAACCTGATGACCTGAGTTTGATCACTGGGACCCACATGAAGGAAGAAGAAAGCTGGCTCCTCCAAAGTTGTCCTCTCCACACCTGCTCCATGGCACATGCACACACACACATACACACACACACAAATAAATAAGTAAATGTAACAACAACAACAATAACAGTAACAACAGTAGCAACAATAATAATAGTAACAACAACAACAACAAGGCCAGGGCTGGTTAGAGTTCTCCATCTTCTAGGACTCATTTGAGACTTCGACTGTTCTCTTCTGTCACTCCCGGTGTTGGCTCCTCATCCTCATCTTCTAGGGTGGATGGAGCTCTAATCATCATACCCATGCATGAAGGAAACAGGAGAGAACAAGAAAGAAGGCAGCTTGTGTTTAGAAGGGATGAATGCGCCCTCTTGGTTCAGGTTTCTATTACTGTGATAAAACACCATGCCCAAAAGCGACTTGGGGAGGGCTGAAAGGATTTACTCCAGCTTATAGCTTGTAGTCCAGGAAGTCAAGGTAGGAATGCCATGGAGGAGTGCTGCTTACTGACTTATCCTCTATGGCTTGTTCAGCCTTTCTTATATTCTCCAGGACCACATGCTCTGGGGTAGCACTGCCCACAGTGGACTGAACCCTCTAATTTTTACCACTGATTTAAAAAGATCTGCCCACAAGTTTGTCTACAGGCCAACCCGGTAGGGGCATTTTTTTCAAATAAGGTTCCCTCTTTCCAAATGACTCTAGCTTCTATTAAGTTGACATAAAAACCAGCCAGCACAACTGCTTTAGAAGAAACATTTCCAGAAAGCACTTTATCTTGGTTCATTTATTATAATGTAGCCACAAGTCTAAACTGCAACAAGTTAGTGTGCAGAACACAACTCCTCTCTCTCTCTCTCTCTCTCTCTCTCTCTCTCTCTCTCTCTCTCTCACTTATTCTCAATCTATTTTTCACATAAAAACTGGAGTCCTGATGAGGAGAAAGGAGACAGTAGGGGAGGCAACCAGTGACCTGCATGGTCAAGGCTGTTTCCTGCTCCAGAGAGAAAAGGAGGGCATAAAGAAGGAATCTAAGCCGAGTGTGTGTGTGTGTGTGTGTGTGTGTGCGTGTGCGTGTGTGTGTGTGTGTGTGTGTGTGTTTTGGAGGCAGAAGGAGTTTTACAGAGATGATCGCCTGTGACCTGAATTCAAAACATTGTGTAAAGAAGAGTAGAAATTAGACAACTAGTGTGGTGATGAGGGAGCTTCTAGAAAGGGGAATTAACCAGTGTCCAAAGGCTTGAAAGATTAACTGGGATTTCCACTCCAGTGTAGTGGTAAGACTGTCTGTTAGAGATCAAAGGAATGGGAAGATGACGTTGGAAAGATAAGTAGTATCTCTACATAGTTACTATTAAATGACAAGATATTTTAAAGATTAGCTCTCACTTAAGTGCTAATTTACAATGAATCTGTGTGTTTGGAATAGTGGCCCGTGCCTTAAATTCCAGCACACATGATGAGTCTGGGGTCAGCCTGGTCTAGTTCTAGGATTCCCAGGACTAGGCAGAGAGACCTGTCTTAACAAAGGAAAGAAAAATAGAAAGAAAGGAAGAAAGGAGGGAAGGAAGGAAAGATTTAGAGTAAATCAGTCCTTTCATTTTTGTTTTCTGAGACAGGGTCTTCCTATGATGTATCCTTGGCCTGTAACTTGCTCTGTAATCAGGCTGCCCTCAAGCTTGTGACTGTCCTGCTTCTGCCTCCTGAGTCCTGAGACTGTAAGTGTGCACCATTAAGCCTAGTACTTTTCACAGCATAAGTTTGCAAAAATGAGCCATCCTTTTCACCTTCTTCTAAAGATGACTAATCTTCCTGTAGGCTAGTAACAAAGTAAACCATGAAAGCTCACCCTCTTTTGGCAAGAAAAACATGAATTTCATTTCATTCAGAGAGAGTCATTACTGCCTCAAAGAAGGGTGTTTGAAAATTGCCTTGTGTGAGAAAAAAAATAAAGACCTAAGGTTTGAGTTAAATGGTGAAGTGCATGTGAGGTCACCAATCAATTACTGTAGGCCAACGTGAAGGAGGGCAGCATAGCAAATTCGAGTTCCTCCACCTCACAAGAATTTTTCTCATTTCTTTTTTTGTTTACATTTATTTTTATGTGTATAGGTGTTTTGGCTGCATTGTATGTCTATGTGCTGTGTGTGTGCCTAGTGCTTTCAGAGACTTAGAAAAGGATGTCAGATGTCCTGGAACTCCCCATTCTTGTATTCCAAGGTGTTACAGACATTAGGAGCCATCATGTGGATTCTGGGAATTGAACCTACATCTCTGGAAGAGCAGCCAGTACTCTTAACCATGGAGACCTCTCCTAGCCCTTTTCCACCCTCCCCCGGATACCTATGTTTCTTTAGTTCTCCCCTTCCCATACTTCTGCCCCACTCTGTCCCCTTTCTATAACTCCCAATTCTTTTACCTCCCTTTCTCAAACACTGTGATGAGGGGAGTGTGCCATCACCATGTGTTTCTGTGGTGCTAGCATGGGGTTCATGTATGCTAGGCTTATACACTAGTAACTGAGCTACATTCTCAGCCCCAATAGTGTGATTTCTTAGGCTAAACTATAAAAGACATTACAGGTTCTAATGATCTCATTCTTACATTTCCTGTAGGAAAATCATCTGCTGCATTCTGAGGACAGACCTGTGGAGAGACTCACACAGTGAGGGCTGTGTCCTTCTGCCAGCTATGAGGACCAGCTATCTAGCCAGGGCAGTATACTATCTGGGAAGCCTTCAGATGTCTCTAGGCCAGGTTGATACTTCTTTTAAAGATTGTTTTATCAAGATTATAATTTATTTGCCTTCCCAGCACTTGGGAGGAAGAGACAGGTGGATTTCTGAGTTTGAGGCCAGCCTGCTCTACAGGGTGAGTTCTAGGACAGCCAGGGCTACACAGAGAAACCCTGTCTCAAAAAATCAAAATAATAATAATAATAATAATAATTTATTTGCCATAAAGCTCATTAATTCCAGCTATATTATTCAATGATTTCTGAAAATTTGCAGAAATACCATGACTATAATTTTATTTTAAAACATTTATTTGTATCATGTCAAAAAGCAATCCCATACACATTAAGAGTTATTTCTGTTCCACCTTCTGTCCAAGGAAACCAAATTAATATACTGTAAAATTGTATAGAAACAGAATCCAGTGGTATGCAGGCTTTTGTATCAAGCTTCTTTTATTTCATATCAAGCTGATATTTTCACTGTATCTGAATCCAAACTTTCCGCCTAAGCTAGTATGGTATTCGTTACCTACAGATACTGAGATACTGTTTACTGTTATTCTCAGCCACTAAACTTTGGGCGTGAGTTTTGTGATTACTGCTGGAAGCTAAGGCCTTCTGACATTTAAAGTGTCATTAAATCCAACCTTCAGGCATTTACAATTAAAACCCGTGGAGCTGGTAGTGGTGGTGGTGGTGCATGCCTGTGATCCCAACACTAGAAGGCAGCAAGCAGAAGAAGCAACAGCTGAGTTCAGCTCAGGTTACATCCTGAGTTGGAGGCCCAGCATGGGCTGCCTGAGATTCTGCCTCAAAACCAAACCAAACCTGAGGATGTGAGGCAGTTACCTTACAATTGTTTGCTTGCTTTGTCAATTTATTTTTTTTTATATTCATTTTACTTGAATTAATGTTTTGCTTGCATGCATGCACCCCATAGGCATTTCTGCTGTCTGCAGAAGCCAGAAGAGGGTGTCATTGGATTCCCTGGAATGGGAGTTACAGATGGTTGTAAGCTGCCATTTTGGTGCTGGGAATCAAACCCAAGTCATCTGGAAGAACAGCCAGAGCTCCGAAACACCGAGCCATCTCTTGAGCCGGATGCTTTGTTAATTTAAAGGCACTTTTAATCTCAGCTCAGGTGTATCTCTGTCAGTTTGAGGTCTGTCTCATCTACCTTAAAAGTTCCAGGCCAGACAGCCATTTCCAAATCAGTAAGAACTTTCTTTATCTTTAGGTCCATGCAGAAGAGTAAATGGATAAAGAAGAAATGAAATGATGGACTATCAAAGAAACTATTAGCTGAGAGTGAGTTTAGGGGAGGCCAGACTGGACAATATGAGGATTGGTGACAATCTGGGAGACTTGTCTTGCCATCTGCAATTCTGAGACACAGTCATTTAAGGACTTCAGAGGAAGGACGGGGACGGTAGAAGCCAGCTTGAGATTTTTGAGTTGATACGGTGAGGACAAGGAAGAGCTCTGCTTCACAGTCCTGTAAATGAATCCACACATCATGGAATGTTACAAAGCAAGACCCAGCTGTGAAATACTTAAGTGATGAGAACTCAGTAACACTGTAGTCAGTCTTGGGATGGTTTGTCTGATATTGGGGTAGTCTCCGTTTCCTAATGCAGTGAAGGTTCATCCAGAATCTAGTATTAACAGTGGGTTCTTGTGTGTGTGTGTGTGTGTGTGTGTGTCTGTCTGTCTGTCTGTCTAGAAGTCCACCTTGGATGTTTTTTCTTAGGAGCGTGCTATCTTGTTGTTTTTTTTTTTTCTTTTCTTTTTTTCTGATGGTGTCTCTGAGTCTTCCCCAGTGCTGGAATTACAAGCATGTACTACTACACCTGCTTTTTTTTTTTTCTCCTTCCTTTTTAAACTGCATTCTAGGGATTGAACTCAAATCCTCTTGTTTTTGAGTCCAGCTCTTTACTGGTTGAGCTATCCCTGAAACACGGGTTTCAGGCTTCCAGGCTTTAAAATGCTATTTCTTTCGGTTGTGAGTGTGGAGATTGAGATCGTTTGCTGTTTAGAGATAGAATCTCACAAGCTGTTGGCCCAGCTTCCTGGATGTAGGAGTGAACTAACACACCTAGCTTGAACTCTTTCTGACATTGTTTCCTTCTTGCTCAATATTTGTTCTTACTAAACCTGGCTTCTATAACACACCTTCCATTTTTCTTCTGTTATTTGACATTTAACAAAACTCTTGGCCTCTGCTTGTAAATATAGAGTTAGAATTGCTTCAAATCGTTATTCTGTTTTTTTCCCCCTAGTTTTTACTAATTTTTTCCCTCCCAAGACAGGGTTCCTCTGTGTAGCCCTGGCTGTCCTGGAACTTGCTTTGTAGACTAGGCTGGCTTTGAACTCACTGAGATCCACCTGCTTTTGCCTCTCAAGTGCTGGGATTAAAGGTGTGAATTGTCACTGCCTGGCAGGAAAACTTATCTACAGGAATTAAATTTTCTTATACAGAAATTTGTCTTAATTTATTGTATTTAGGGCTGGAGAGATGGCTCAGAGGTTTAGAGCACTGACTGCTCTTCCAGAGGTCCTGAGTTCAATTCCCAGCAACCACATGATGGCTCACAACCACCTGTAATAGGATCTGGTGCCCTCTTCTGGGTGTGCACAGAACATTGTATACATAATAAGTAAATAAATCTTAAAAAAAAAAACCCAAAACTCCGCCCATTTGCAGGGTTTGGTGGCTCAAACTGAGGACCTGACACCCATGTAGAAAGCCCAGCATGATCACGCCTGCCTGCAAACCTAGTGCTGTAGGAAGATGGCAACAGGAGCAGCCTTCAGACCTATCCTAGGTTCACTGAGAGAACCTGACAGGAATACGACAAAAATGATAAAGACGGGCACCTGACAACCTCCTCGGGCACTGGCTCAGGGACACCCATAGCTGCACATACACCACTACGTACACACTCACAAAGTTCATATACCAGACATATTTACACACATAAAATAAAAAGAGGAAGAAAAAAAGAAAAAAAAAGAAAAAAATTTATTGTATTTAACCACTCTATACAGTTTTTATAGATTCATGTTATGCCTGCATGGTCAATAGAAATTGACAAGGGAACAACTCTAGTATTTATTTTCATGCTTATTCATGCACAACATGGGACTTTATTGGTTATGATAACTTTTGTTTTGCTGTCTGTTATATCTTTAATGTGTTTTTTTTTGGTGACATAGCTTTCTATCTTTTTATTCATGGTCAGCTGTCTATCACTAAATACACAGAATCAATGATTTCCCAGAATTCAGTAAATTGAATGTAGTGTCAAAAGATAGAAATAAAAAGATAGAAATGACAACAAATTTAGTATGAGAAATTTTTTTTTGAGACAGGATCTGGCTGTATACTCTAGGTTGGCCTTGAATTTATTATGTAGCTCAGGCTAGCCTTGACTTTAAAGCAGTACTACTACTGCCCCAGGCTCTGGAATTCTGAGAATTATAGATATGTGCTACCATGCCTGACTGGCTGGAAGCTGTTCTTTATCTTTAACTCTTATATGCCAACAAAGTATTACAGTTCTAGTACTAGGGAAGATTAAATACTGACCTTAACTTGAAATGTCTATGGAATCTACTAAACAAAGACCCAGCATAAACAAACATATTATTGTGGGGTACGTGTTGTGTGTGTCACAAAGCCTTAAGGTATTTGGGGATAGTCAAGGTGACTTAATTACAATATGGCTTCTCAGGTCAACAAGGGGAGAGAGGCATGCCAGAGAGTACAAAAAGCATGAGTAAAGTCAAGGAAGCTTGAAAAAAAAAAACCTAGAATGCTCTGGAGGGGGCATTAATTCAGGGGGGCTGGAGACTAGTGGGTAATAGAGCAGCCTGAGATAAAAACAGGAAGATTAAGTAAAACCAGATTGAATGGATTGTCAGACAAGCTGAGGACTGTGGACTCTAACTCCTAGGAAACAGGAGCAACTACATATTAAAATGGTTTCTCTGGGCTGGTGGAGGTATCTCAGTGACAGAGGGCTTACCTAGCCTGGGCCAGGTATTGGCTTCGCTTCTCAGCATCCCCCAAACCAAACAGAAAAATGTTTCTTTGGATGGATTGGAGAGCGAATGCACTGAAGACAGCACATGGGGGGAGCTGATGAGGTGCATGGGGATGGGTGGAGGTGGGGAGTACTTCAACATTTTAGCCTGGGGGTTTATGCCACTATGGATGAAAAGGGATTTGCCTTAGGTTGTTGGGAATTAGTTGATTACTTCTGCTGCTTTCCCCGGAACAGTAAACAAGCCAAATGTGCCTCCATTCTCCTCACTCTCGGCTTAACGCTCGGGTGCGCTTTGTAGTCACCTTTTCAAAGCAGCTCTAATTATAAATTTCAGCTCAGAAGTAGCTGATAGCCTTCAGGATAGGCAGAACAAAGTCTGGGCTTCTCAGTGGATTCAGTGTCTCGAAAGCCCACAGACACAGACCCCCTGGGCACGTTTATTTCTTGTTAATTATCATATCTTTTCCCTAACTGATATACAGTACCACCTGCCTTAAGCATTAAACTTAGTGCCTCCCCCAGCCATTTTACTTTCTAGCTCTCCCTAATTTCTCTATTGTAACGCTTCATCTCTAGTTACTCCTAGCCTGTCAAAATTGGATCCAGGGACTCATTCCTCTATGTCCTCAGAGGGATTCTTCCAGCCCCCTAGTTAACATATTGTGATCTCATCGATTTTTGTATCTGTTGTAAACCTTGTGCTTGTTTGATCTTAATTTTTTCCTCGTTAACCTTTGCTCCATGTCGCGGTTTCTTCTCTACAACCTGAGCTAAAAATCGCGATGAATTGACTGGGGGTGGGGGTGGGGTGGGGGTGCAGAGATCTGATTTCAATTTAGCAGACAGCCTGGAAAAGCAGGCGATTCTGCGACTTCATGACATCACACACTGGGGGAAAACGCCTCTAGACAGAGGGATCACCGGTCTCTAGGGGGACGCGTGAGAAAAAGTGTGAGCAAAACAATTTGCTGTCGGGAGAGTTCAGCTTCCCTTAAAGGCTGTAAGATGCCGGGTACTTTAAAACAGACGGAAGGACCTTAAGATCATGGGATTGCCCAGTGATGGTAGTGTCCTTCCCCTGAGGTCAGTGGTGCTGACCAGCACGCACTGTCCGCGAGAGACGCTTAAACACTTAGCAAAACAGGTCGGCCCCCTGGCCCCGCCCCCGGAGGTCTGGGCCTCGGGCTCGCAGGGAACTCCCGCACGTCTGCGCGCGCAACCCGCACAGAGGGTCCGCGCGACGCGGCGCGCGTAGTTGTCCTGGAGACGGTGGCGCGCGCACGCGCACGCGCGGCGCCGAGAGCGCGGCTGCGAGTGTGAGCGCGTTCTTTTCCCTCCGCGTCGCGTTCCCGCGGCGGGCGCGCGCCGGCCTCTCCCTGGCGCGCGGCGTGACGGCCTCTCACGCGCTCCGCTTGCGCGCTCCCCGGCGCCGACCCCGCCTCGCACGCGCCGCGGCCCTGCGCCCGCACTGTGCGCCGGTGCGGCAGGCCGTGGGAGCATCCGGGCATTTCCGCAGCCGAGCGGCGGTCGGGCTGCGGCGGCCGGAGCCTCTCATGGCCGGGCGGCGGCCGGCAGGCGACAGGCGAGCGGGGCGCTGAGTCCCGAGGACGCACAGGAAGCGGCTGCGGCCGGGCGCGGGGCTCGTCCTCCTCTGGCGCAGAGCTCGGTCCAGCCGGAATCCCGAGATGCATCTGCATCAGGTCCTCACCGGGGCTGTCAACCCTGGAGACAACTGCTATTCGGTGGGCAGCGTCGGGGACGTCCCCTTCACGGTGAGCAGAGCTGGGGTCTCCCGTAGAGCCGCGAGCGACGGGCCCACCCACGCCCCCTCGGCTCTCGGCTTGGGCGGGGGCGGGGGAAGGATGAGGAATCACCACCCTCGTCCGCCGGGTGAGTGCGCGGGTGGCGGCGATGGAAGGTTCGGGGCAGCCCCGGGGTCTGTGGTGCCTGGAGGTGGTGGCAGCGCCGAAGCCCGGGGCGGCTTCCACCTGCTCCCGTCTGGCAGCGAACCGTCTTGGTCTCAGGGTATGGAGGCGGTGCTGCTCCCTGGCTCCCCGACCAGCCTGCGGTTTTAATCGCGCCCTCTGTATCTCCCAAGGTAGAACCTTAGCACCAGGGAATAGAAAAATCCGCTCTCTCCCTGAAAGAGTTAGAATGGAAGTCACCTTTTCACGAGTGGCCTGTCTTATCTAGCTCAGGGTTCTGTTTCGGTAATCCTTTCAGGTAATAACTTAATCTTTACAAGGTATTTTTTTTTTTAAGCCTGAAGCAATGTTTCGTTTTATGACTTTCCTTGGGCGTGTGATAAGGGTGTATGTAAACATAACGTTTTGGAAACTAGCACCTACCTACCCGACATAGACAGTTTCTCAACCAGATGGGTGGGATTCATCAATCCTTTTTTGAGAATAGGCTGCTAAAATCAAGCTCTCCTAGAGATTATTTTGCAAGATTGACATGGATTAATAATGATTTTTTTATATATATAAAATACATGGCCCTTTTTGAATTGTATTAGTGAGACCTGTATTAAGTACATTTTGATATCCCTAATAAAATTGGATATTGCTTAGCAATATGCTTTTTAGACAACGGAAAACATTTGATGTCTACAGCAGCATGTTTTTAAAACTGCAGAAAAAAATTACAGCAAAACTGCAGAATCATGTAGCACTGCATTCTGGAACACTTTGTCTTGAATGTTTTGTGATTCATTAAAAAAAGCCAACAAGGTTGCTTCTTGGCCTTATTAATTTTAAAATGTAGTCAGTTCAGTTTTGTTCTAGTTTTGAAAGAATACTTTAAAAATAGGGTTGTTTGACATATTATTCTATCACTATCAGTGGTGCTGTGTTTGCTACACATGTGACTTAAAACATCAGTATAGGGTCCTGTGAGATGGCTTGCTGGGTAAAAGTGTTTGCTACCAAACCTAGAGACTTGAACCCAACCCCCTCATGGCTCATATGGTGGAAAGAGAGGACGAACTCATGTCAGGTTGCCCTCAGGCCGCCATATGCTTACTGTGGATTCATGTTTGCCCCTCCCCCACAACGAAAATTGTTAAAAAAAACCAGCCCAATAATATTAACATAGACCCGAGCTTGTGGAGACTATTCGGAGAAGAGAGAAAAAATGCTTTTGTGTCTTTTAGTGTGTAGAGGAGGAGGAAGTCCCCTAGGATCCCAAGAGTGGGTTTCCTTCAAGAAGTAAATCTGGACTTCTGGGTATGGATATTTCCCCTGGTGGGGTAATGGTAGTTTATTGGGTCCATCTAAAAGTGAACATTAGCTGGGTGTGGTGGCACACACATCTGTAGTACTTAGGTGGTAGAGGTATGAATCTGTGCTTAAAATAAATGAAACAACACCAAAAAAAAAAAATATTCCTCTTAGCTCCCTGCAGAGCTGGTTTGCAGAGTTAAACTAGATTCTGCCTGGAAAGACCAGTCAGTGTAAGAACTTATCAGTGCTCTTTGCAGGTGCCATCTGTGGCCATAGTTCCCACTTGAATTTATTCTGTCACCAAGTCTGATTGTGTAATGTCTACCAGATTCACCCCTTTCAGTGTCTGTAGTCACCACCTCGTTGGAGAACCTTGTTGGAGAAAGCTTCCAATGGGGTTCCTACCACTCATCTCAGAGGTTCATTTCTTCTCAGAGCTGCTGGGGTGTTTTTTTTGTTTCTTGAGTACCATTCAATCACACCCCTCCCTGTAGCCACATTGAGGACTCATTGTCAGATGTCCTGCTGTCTTTCACTTTGTTTGACTCTGCTCCTCACATTGGTCCCTCTGTGACATAGTGATCTTACTGAAGCGTACATTTTAAAACACTAATTTTGTTTTAAATTATGTGTATGTGTGGATGCTAGTGTGTGGGTATGTGCAGGTGAGCACAGGTGCCCTTAGAGACTGGAGGGCTCAGATCCCCTGGAGAAAAGTTATAAGGGGCTGTGAGCCACCTGCCATGGGTGCTGGCCACAGACTTCAAGTCCTCTGCCCTTGACCCCTGAGATATGTGTCCTGCAGACTGCATATTCATGTCCATTGGGGCAGCCTTGCTTATCATTCTCTCACCTCCAGCTTGAGGAGTTACTTGGTTTACAATGCTGGCTGTGACAACCTTATTTCGACCCTTTGGCAAGTACAAATACAAATCTATTTGCACATGTTTTGTTTTAATATCTTAATTATGAATGCCATGCTCCAGTTACTTTACTGTGAACTAGAAATGATCCTCTGAAGCTGGGCAGTGGTGGTGCACACCTTTAATCCCAGCACTTGGGAGGCAGAGGCAGGTGGATTTCTGAGTTCGAGGCCAGTCTGGTCTACAGAGGACAGCCAGGGCAAAAAAAAAAAAAAAATCTTCTGGGCACTATAAAAACATATTTGCTTAAAGATACAATAATTATCCATTTTCAAGCATTCCAGAATCAACTAAAAATACCTCAAAAACTATATATAGAAAGATAAAATTACAGAAAATAAAGTCTGTTTACATAGAGCATGTCAGCTGATTTTATAGTTTATGTTTGATAAAGAAGCCTGCAGTTCTGGGTCAGGTGACTAAAGGACTGCTAGGCATGGCTGGAAGGAGTCTTGTGACTCTTCATTTGGTGGGCTTGTCGGAAGTTTTCTTCTTAACAGCCTGCTTTGTACTGTTTTTGTGTGCTTGTGCTTGTGTGTTTGTGTGTTTTCCTCTAGGTGCAGGTGGTATAGAAGGAAAGTCTGCTTTGCAGCTAGCCAATGGTTCTTGGTTGATGTGTTGCCTGATGTATTTGGGACCCTTTCAAAATAGAATAATTTACTTGGAATCTATAAACGGAAAAAAATTGAAGATGAAAGTTGTTCTTAAGTTTTTCAATGCTTGTGACGTTGTAATAATGGAAGAATGTACTGTGTATTTCACTGCATGCAGTGGGGGCTTGGATGGCTGGCTGTGAGTGGCTGCTTGGTGAGGTCATGATGTCCTAGTTTATGCTGGATGAACATGGTGAAGTTTGTGGTGTGTGCCTAGTTACATGTCATTTCATAGGTCATGTGTGAGCTGGGATGGTTTCCATTTGTGTCCTGTCAGTTGACAGCAGCCTTTTATTCTTTCATCATTCAACTGTTACTTTGTAAGTCTATTTTAAAATGACATTTTTGTATACCATTCTTTAAAGCATCGCCTTTTTATCAGTGTGTGTGTGTAAAACATCTAAGTTTTAGAAATCGTTATTCTGAAGAAAGTTAGAGGCTGGATAGCCCAAAGATGCTCTCCCATGTCTGAGCTTTGTTGTGTGTATGTTGCCTTTAAATACTCTTCAGATGAGTGAATGGTCTGAGGCTTTTAAAATTAGACATAGCTTTCTCATTTATTGTTTATTATTTTTTTGAAAAAGTCTTTATTAGAATAATGATATTACATGATCATTAATATAGTTTTAAAACTCACCATCTGTCCATAGAGAGTCCTGTGTATATTTTTAGATCTATGAGGGCAGTTGATGTTATTTCAGCTTCACATGAGTTTTAACACTTTGATCCAAGTTTACAAAATTAGTCATTTCCTTTCTTAGGAGTCTATAATATATTGGTAGATTAAACACAGTGAACATGAGGACAAATAGGCAGATAGATGAGACTATGTATAGTTTGGGAAGATCAGTACTAAAGCTCTCCAAAAGCAAGAGCAGCAAAAGCCAAGGATGGAGTAATACAAACACTGATTAGTAAGCGTGTTCTCCTCATGTAGGAATTGTTTTTTCAGCTACAGGGTTTCATTAAGTAGCAAATACCCTTTGAATGGTGAAAAATATGATTTACAATATTAATCATAGACTTTTGTTGTTGTTTTGAGGTAGGGTCGTGCTGGGTAGCTTAGACTGAATTTGAATTTGATCCCCTTACCTTTGGAGTACTTAGATTGCAGACATGTGCCACCACGTTTGGCCTGCAGTTAAAAAATAGTTTTAATTAATATACCACTAAAAGGTTGGTCTGAATAAAAAACTGTTCCTTTAAAAATTAGAAGGTAGAGGCTGGAGAGATTGCTTGCCAGTTAAGAGCAGACTGTTCTTCAGAAGACCCAGGTTCAATTCTAGTCCTTACATGGCAGCACTTGCTCCCTCCTCCTCTCCATGATCTCTGTCTCTATCTCTATCTCTGTATGCAGATATATGAATATACAAACTGTCTATAACTATAGTCCCATGAGGCCTGATGTCTTCTATCCTATGCCAGCACCAGGCATGCAAATGGTTCACAGACATGTATATGTGCAGTCAAAACACCAATACACATAAAAATACATTAAAATACAAAAAATTAGAAGATAATGTTATTTCTCCTGTAGAGTAACATTTTAGTATTAGAATTATGACAATTTAATAGTCTAATATTTAGGGAAGTAAGGGCTTTTTTTTTTTCAAGAAATAATAATCAACAATAACAGAATAATATAGCCAACCTGTTTATATACTTAGCACATGTTTGTTAAATACATAGGTGGCTAGACTCTGTGGAGATTAAAAAACCCCAAAGGCCATAGCCCTGACTTAAGGGAGACGAGTAGAGAAGTGTAGAACTTAGTCATCTAGAAGCGTTAAATACATTAACCACTGCTGATCAGGCAGGCACTTCTTGTGAGGACTCTGGAGAAATGAGAGGTTCCTTTTGGATGGAGTATCAGAGAGTTGGATAGAAAAACGCTCCTGAACTAGCTGATTATTAATAGATATGGCACCTCATTATCTGTTGACTATCTATGCTTAGAGTGAGGGAGAAGACAAGTCAAAGATTTAGAAGAGATTTCTTTTCCAAGAGAAACTGGCCCACTTGGTTTTGGAATGTAAATTTTTGTTTGAGTTAATAGGTAGTTTTTCAAACATTGTGGGCTTACATTTAGTGTTGCTTGGTATGTGAATATGAATTCTAAGTCCCTTCTAAGGCCTTGTGTAGATTGTGGGTGGTTTTTTTTTTTTTTTTTTAGATAGGATTTCACTATGTAGCTCTTGATATGTAGACTAGGCTGACCTCTAAGTCACTGCTTCCTGGGTGCTGGAATTGAAGGAGTGTGTTACCACACTGGGCCCTGTGTAGATTGGTAATTAGCTTTTGTGTTGATGGAGGGAAGATTAGCATTTTCCCAGAAACTGGCATGGTTCTGAATGCCTTCCTCCACAATGGGAGTGTAAGTAACTACTTGTACAATCTTGATAAAAATCACCTAATCATTTTTACATTTTTCATCTGTAAACAGAAGTTCTTGAATTAGGTGCTCTCTATATGTTCAGTGAATTTCTTGAGAAATGTTTTTGGGGCCAGAGTTAGGATGGGCCAGTACTATAAAATGGTTGTGGTCTAGTCCTGAGTCTTAGTTGACAGTTGCCGTATCTCATGAGATCCCATAGTGTGGTGCTCTAAAATTTCAGGCTTCATCAAAGCCCATTTAGAGAATTTTTGAAGTAGTAGGTACACAGCTGCCAAGGAGCTCCCTCCTCTTCCTTTTAAAAAGGTACTACATTACTTAATTTATTAAGTGTGTGTAAGTATGTGGACATGGACTTTCCATGGCATGCGTGTGGAGGTCAAAGGACAACTTGTACCTTTCTACCCTGTGGTCATCAGACTTGGTAGTAGGTGTTTCTACCTGCTGGACCATCTCACCCCCCTTCCTTTCTTCTTGCTGTGTTGCTCAGGCTACTCTACTGGCAATTTTCCTATTTCAGCCTCTCAAATGCTGGGATTACAGCTATGTCCCACAAGACATTCTTGGGAAAATTTAGAACAGTGGATCTCAACTTGGGGTCAAAACCCCTTTAGAGGTTAACCCTCATACAGGGGTTCCATATCAGACATTTTGCATGTCAGATATTCAACTACAACTCATAACAGTAGCAAAATTACAGTTATGAAGGAGCAATGAAAATAATTTTATTATGGAGGGGGTCATCACAACACAGGAACTGTATTAAAGGATTTCAGTTTAGGAAGGTTGAGAACCACTGATTTATAACAAATCAGAATCTTGGTATTTGATCATCAGAAGGAGCACAGAATGCTGGTTAACAACCATAATAAATGAGTCATGCTTGGCCAATTGAATTTCTTCAGATGATAGAAAGCAAAGCATTATTTGCTCATTTTTAATTAAAAGATTATTTTATATGTATGAATGTTTGGCTGCATGTATTTTTGTGCACCACATGCATGCTTAGTACCCAGGGAGGTTAGACAAGGGTGTTGGATCCCTTGGATCTCATGAGTTAGAGATCTTTCACTCATTCATGGGAGCTGCTGTGTGGGTACTGGGAATTGAATATAGGTCTTCTGGAAGAGTAATCAGTCCTCTTAACACTCTATGTACATCTCTACGGTTCTGTGTCTAGGGTTTTTTTGTTTTGTTTTGTTTTGTTTTTTTAAAGCAAGTTTGTAAGGTTTTAGTATAAATTTTAGGATTTCCAATTTTAGAGTTTGTGGGATTCATTTGCATAAGAGTTAGACCTGGAACTCTTTAATTTATTCTGTCAGTTTATAAGCCTGCTACTAAGAAACAGATACAACTTCTACAGGTTGTGTGGCTCTTTTTTTTTTTCTTTCTTTCTTTTAGAGATAGCACATTGTAATCCTAGGAGTTGATGTATGTATACATGTCAGACCTGTTTCCTGCACTTCTGCTCCCCTTCTTGTCTGAGTGCTTAGGATTCTCTAATGTCCCTAATCCCACACACATGGCAGTTAACCTTCTCCTGACAGAGAGGTCAGTGCTAAAAAGGGCTTTCTGAATAGAATCTGACATTCAGTGAATATGGTAATTTGGTGAGGTGACTTAAAGGACAAATGGCAATATCTTAGATGGGGTGGAGGAAGAGCAAGAGTAGGAACAGGAGGAGAAACAGCAGCAACAGCTCCTCCTCTTCCTGCTCCTCCTCTTCCTGCTCCTCCTCTTCATGCTCCTCCTCTTCATGCTCCTCCTCTTCATGCTCTTCTTCCTGCTCCTCCTCTTCCTGCTCCTCCTCTTCATGCTCTTCTTCCTGCTTCTCCTCTTCCTGCTCCTCTTCCTGCTCTTCTTCCTGCTCCTCCTCCTACTCCTCCTCTTCCTGCTCCTCCTCTTCCTGCTCCTCCTTTCTTTTTCTTCTCCAAATAGATGCATTTTCTTCCCATCTAAATATTGATTCTTCCTAGATATAATAGTAAATTATATTAAATCACAGTAATGTTTTTCTCTGTGACTTTAGGAAATCTGAGGTATCTAGGTGGCACTTGTACAGGCATAGGCACTGCCCTACCACCAACAAGATGAAAACAACAAACCCAAACCCAAAGAACCAGCACATGAAAAGTTTGGTTTACTCAGTTTACAAACATATGTAGTTTATACAGTAGCCATAATCCAAGAACGAATTACTGGAATTATTGGTTCTGGCTGTACGGAGCTATACAGCTACTTGGGAGGCTAAGGCAGGAGGACCATAACTTTAGGGCAGTCTAGGCTGCAGAGTGCATTCAAGGCTAGCCTGGAGAACTTAGTGAGCCTCTGTCTGAGAGTAAAATGTAAAGAGGGCAGACAGCTGGGCTCACTATCAAGGCTAAGGAAGTGCATCACCGTGCACAGCTTTTTCAAATGATATGCACATACATGTAAAATGTGAACTAAGGACATGTTTTAATTAGGAGCTCTGCTAAAACCCTTTGCTTCCTAGAACTCCACTTTTATTTGGAAGACTACTTGATAAACCGAAGCTATTCAGATATTTAAAAAATCAAGCTACAATTAGAAATTTGGAAAACTGGACTTGTATAATGAGCATCATAGCTTTCCAGCATAAAGACATTTCTTTTGCAATCAATGATGCTATAGAGTATACAACTTTTTTGGCTGGCCTGGAACTTGTAGTGATTTTCTCACCTCTGTTTTCTTCGTGACGAAATTACAGATGTATGCCTCCATGCCTGGCTATAAAGTATAATATTTTGATATTGTGTATTAAAATAGGTTAATATTTAGAAGCTCTTCACAAGCTGACATTTCAACATAAAATTAGATGGGCAACAGGTATTCAAGGCTTAAAAAAGATAAACGGATTCCAGTGTTACAGTACACAGAAAAGGCAATCTCCATAGATAACCTTTGGCTTGACCAGCCTCTGGGAATCTGTGTACTGGAATATTCTTACTGTTGGTAAATTTAGTCTGAATGCTCAGAGTAAGATTACTGAATCTTACTCAACACTCTGTCTAGATTGTTCGTTAGAATAATAGGATTTTTAATTTATAAACTTGTGTTTCCCTTCTGGGATGCTAGGATTCTTGTGGCTGTTTGTGCATGGGCAAAAGGCTGGTGTAACAGCCTGAGGCTTTTAGTCATAAGTGCATGTTCCTTGGAAAAAACACTCACATATGTTGTGGAGGAAGAAGCATGCTACGTGTAGTTCTGAGGAGGGAGAACCTTGGAAGTCCACATTTTCCAGGTTCTACCTGTGTGTTTTCCTACCTCTGATGTGGCATTTCTTAATTTTAATAAACTATAGTATGACTGTTTGTGTTTCTTAGTTCATCTTTATCCATGTAGCTGGTCATTTCCACAATGATATGGACATTTTCCTGACTTCAGAATATGGTGCTGTATGCCTGTAATTCTAACATTTGGACAAACAAGTTGCCTGCTATTTTCCTGTCTACATCTCACTTTTCAGACATTCCCGTTTGTCAGTTGGGCACGGTAGCACATGCCGTCCTAGCACTGGGGAGGCAGAGGTCAGTCTTGTCTACAGAGTGAGGAGTCAGCCAGAGTACTAGTCAGGACTGGTGAGTTGGCTCTGTGGGTCAAGGAACTTGCTGCCAAGGCCAAGCCCAGTCACCTGAGTTTCTTTCCCTGGACCCCCATGGTGAAGAGAGAACTGACTCCCACAAATTGCTCTTTGATCTTTATTCGGGCAGTGGCACACACACTACATACAAATAAGGACATCAACTATAAAGAAGATATAAAAACCATTAGGAAAGACTATTAAAATATTCACCCAGTTTCATCCAGAGTCTGTGATGTCAGTTAAATCATCACAAATAAAATGTGAAAGAAGACACTGGAACTCTGCTGTTTCTTCATTTCTGTAGTTGTTAGGAATGTGTGGGCTTCTTTGGGGAGCCCCTCAGATCACGATTAAGGAAAGGGCTGCCAGGTTGATGGAAAGAGTACAAATAGAGATGAAGAATGTATAATTGTACTTTCGTTAGACCTTGGTATTTCTTTGAGAACTTAGAAGCTGTGGAGACCAACACTCATCTTTCTGCTTGACCCTGATGGAAGAGATGTGTATGCTGTTGACTAGAAACCCCTACCACCCACTCTTTCAGGGATGCCCACCTTGTTTTGTTTGTGCTTTTGAGACAAGAGTCTCACTATATAGCCCCGGCTAGCCTTTTCTTGCTCTTTTATTGAGGCCTGTGGCCTGTGTGGTACTCAATGGTGATTCTCCGTTCTTAGCTTCTGTGTATCTCTAGTTCTCTAGTGCTGGTATTTCAGGTGTGTGCACTGTGTTTTTATTTTTTGAGGCAGGCTTTTCCATGTCACCCTGACTGGCTTGAAACTCAGTGTATAACAAGACTGGCCTTGAACCTGAGGTAATTCTCCCATTCTGAGTGCTGGGATTACAAGCATGCACCAAAAAGCCCTAATCTCTTTAGCTACATAGTTCAGTTTAAGGGATCATGGAAGATTGTGTTAGGAACTGTATCATCACTCTGCTTTCTGTCTTTTCAGGCTGCTGTTTTCATTGCATTCCCTGCCACAGATCTGTGTTTTCCTTACAGCTCCGTTCTGAATATCTTCAGTCTTTTAACTACTTTTCTTTGCTCAGAACAAGAGACACATATAAGTAAAAGCAAAAGTAAGGCAGGTATTGTACACACCTATAATCTCAGCTAGGGTAGGAGGATCGCTGTTCAAGGACAGCTTGGTTTATATAGTGAGACTGTCTCAAAAATAAACAGGAAATTAGTGGTGGGGAGCTGGCAGTTGAGAACACTGGCTGCTCTTCCAGAGGACTTGGGTTTAATTCCTAGCATCTACCTGGTGCTTACCACCATCTGTAATTCTAGTTCTGGGAGTTCTGATGACCTCTTCTGGCCTCCTCAGGCACCAGGCACTTGTGATGCATGGACAGACATACATGTAGGCAGACACATAAAATAAAAACAAGACAAAGAAATTGAGAGAAAAGCTTTTTGGTCATTTTTTTCTAATAACAGTTTTATTAAAGCTATTAAATTGTTCATCCCGTTTTTTGAAGTAGCCATTTTGTTTTATTTTTTGAGCTTTTCTTCTTTTAACTAAATGTTTTTGTCACTCATTTTTAAAATGATAATTACTAGTGCATAGTCATTGACATTTCCAGCCATGCGTAGGGTATGCTTTGATCACACCACCTTTCCCTACTTCCTTCTCCTCTACTCTCTGGCCTCTTTCTCTAGCCCTTTGTTATTCCTCAGGACAAGTGTTTTATACTTTAAGCCCAAGAGAACAAATTTGAGGCCCAAAGATATCACCTAATTTTTTATACATGCTGACCAGTCCTCGGGGCTGTTCTTTTGCTCATTTTACTGTGATTTACTTCAGCAGTTTTTTATAATTAGTACTTTGAATAGCTTATTCTTAGTGCTGACGTGCAAAGTAATTATTTACATTCTGTTTTCTACTGTCCTACCTTTTAGTCAGAGTGCAGACAAGCTAGAGACAGCCGGTTTTATAATGCTTAATTAGAACAAATTAATTAATTATTACATATTTGCTTTTCAAGGTCTCATGTTTCTTTTAGCTATTACTAGCATTAGTAAACATATTTTCTTTGTCAGAAATATAGGAGTATTCTTAGCTTGGGCTGTGAGTTTTTTAAAATTATCTTTTTAAATTTAGTTTTTCTTTTTTCTTTCTTTCTCTCTTTCCCTCTCCTCCCTCCTTCCTTTCCTCCCCCTGCCAGGGTGTTTTGGGTGCCAACATGGATGGCTACCATGACTTAATTTGCCACACTGTTTTTCTCATTTTTGACTTAGGCTAAATCTGTTTTGCCCAGTTAGCATTCTTGAGTGGACATTCAGCCATTGGAGTGATTCACGTTAGAAGTAAAGTATGTTTTTAGGAATATGGAGAGAACTTTTAGAATTTTGGAAATGGTCTCACTGTGTAGCTCTGGCTGGCCTGTTTTTGAACTCACAGAGATTAGTCTGCTTCTGCTTCCTGAGTGCTGGGACTAAAGTCATGTGCCACCACACCTGTTGCTTTTACTATTTTTAATTGTGTCTGTATGTGAGAGTATGCGTATGTGTGTATATGTGTGTGTATATATATGTGTGTGTGCGAGTGTGTGTGTATGTGTGTGTGTGAGAGAGAGAGGGGGAGGGAGGGAGGGAAGGAGGGAGAGGGAGAGAGAGATGGGGAAAGGTGTGCGAGTGCTTGTGAGTGCAGGTGCTCAAATGTCCAGAGATAATGGATCCCCTAGAGCTGGGATTACTGTTAGTTGTGAGCCCCCGTGGATGCTGGAAGCTGAACTTGGGGCTTTTCTAGTTATTATTGCTAGAACAACAAATGGTTCTTAACTGCTGAGCCTTTTTAACCCCTAGGTACTTTTCTTGAATTTCCTTAATACAGAAGGTATATGCCACATGACAGTCATTTAGATTCTTACTAATATTTGCAGTAGCAAAAGATAGGAAACACAGATTAATTATGGCGAAACTATAAAATGGCATAGTATGCACTTAGTAAGAAGAAGGTTAGCCGGGCAGTGGTGGCACACGCCTTTAATCCCAGCACTTGGGAGGCAGAGGCAGGCGGATTTCTGAGTTCAAGGCCAGCCTGGTCTACAGAGTGAGTTCCAGGACAGCCAGGGCTACACAGAGAAACCCTGTCTCGAAAAACCAAAAAGAAAAAAAAAGAAAAGAAAAAGAAAAACCTTAAAAGAGAAGAAGGAAGAGGAGGAGGAGGAGGAAGAGGAAGAGGAGGAAGAGGAGGAGGAGGAAGAAGAGGAAGAGGAGGAGGAGGAGGAGGAGGAGGAGGTTGTTGACCAAGGGTGATACTCATAGACATAGTGATGTGGAAGGGGAGAGTTCAGGAGGCCTTAACCCCGTGCAGAGAGCTAGAGGCAGTTAAGGGGTGCTGAGAGGAGAGACAGTTTCTCTAGGAAGAGACAGCGATTGGTTATGAAGAACCAAGTGGTCAGCCCTGAAAACATACACAGGTAACATTATATGGACAGAATGGGCTGTATTTATATATTTACAACTTTATATAAACATTTATATACTTGGAAATATATTTGCACATATATGTATACATATACATATACATATATATATGTATATATATATAAAACAATAATTAAGGAAAGTAGCTCATGAATTTGAATGACAGCAAGGAAGAGTAAATAGAAGGAGTAAGAGAAAGTAAGGGGAAAATGACATAATTATAATCTAAAAAAATTAAAAAGTGAGGTAAATGGAAAGTTCGTCAAGATTTGTTAGTTAAATGAAAAAAAGTTTCAGAATTGTGTCCAGTAGAATCCCATTTATGTTGAAGAAGATTGATTTGAGTTACCCTTCTATAGAGAACATTGCATGAAGAGACTGTTTATAACCAAGTGCTTGCTCCTTAGTTATGTGGGAAGCTGATTAAGGATGATGAGCTGTCATACTTTTCTGATTTAAATTTATGTGTTATTTTCTCTGAGTGATGGGATTTACAAGCATGTGCCACAAACACCCAGCTAATTTTTAAGTCTGAGAATATTCTAAGGAGTTAGGATTTTAATTAGATGACTGAAATGAAGAATGCGGTAGGGTGTCTTCTTTGTTTTTGAGATTATAATATAATGACATCATGTCTTCTTTCCCTTACCTCCCTCCAAACCCTCCCATATGCCCTTGCTCTTGTTCAAATTCATGGCCTTTTAAAATTGTTATTGCATGCATATAGGTGTTTGAACGCTGCTTGGGCAGACGGAATGCAGAGGTGCTAGGCTACATTCCATCCTCTCAGCCATGATCTACACCTGCTTAGGGGTGGGAGAACACAGCCTAAGATAGGGGCCCCAGCCCAGTGAGAAACGGCTAGGCTGAGGCTGAAGCTGAGGTTCCCTAACTTCTGGGAACCCAGTTGCTGTTGGGAACTGCAAGGAATCCAGAATGAAGGGAGTCTGTAGCCCGCAATGAGCCTGGGATTGGAGGATGAGGGGGGAAGGGAAACTCCAGCTTAGGTATAACAAAGACATTTCCCCAGGAACTGCAGTTCTTGATGAAAGAGACAGTCCTTGCTTGCCCAAACTGTTTATTTTGTTCATAGTGAAGAATAGATGCATACAACTTTTTCAGCGTGGGCCAGAGATTAAAAGCTTTTGCAGGAAAGAATGTCTGGGAAGGGAAGCTTATTGGCTAAATCCTCAACAGCATGGAGAACTCTGTGCTATGTTGTCACGATCCTGATCCTCATGTGGGCTCACGCGCTCCAGGACAGGAACGAGTCGAGGGGGTTGGGTAAGAATAGAAACCCCTACCGTTCTCAGATATGAGAATTACCAGGGTTTCTGGATCCACTCAACCTTCCTAGTTTTTGTCTGGTAGCATGGTTCCACTTGGCCCACACATATATGCATATGTATATTCTTAAATATAACCTGCTCAGTCTGTTAGTTATATGAGTTCAGGGCTGGCTATGAAGTGCTGACTGGGAGAAATCGTATTTTCCTCTCAGTATTTCTTAGTTGGGTTAAGGACTCAGGCTTTCCTCTGTGCTCTTTGGCATGTCTGTAGGTGGTGTCTTTGTTCAGCTTATGTTTAGGTAGTCCTGTTGGTGAGGCGTCACAAATGTAGCTCTTGACATGACTAGGAGAGATATAATCCTCACAGCAAACTCCCTGATCCTCTGGCTCCTAAATCTTTTTGCCGCCTTTTTTGCAATGCTCCCCGGGTCTTCGCTTTTGGAGTTGTTTTATAGTTGTATCGTACATCTATAAACCTGGGATTTTATCGATGGGATTCACAACCCTGCATTTTGATTGGGTATGGTTTTCTGTAATTGTCTTCATCGGTTGCAAAGAGAAGTTTTCTTAAGGAGGGCTGATGACTACACTGGACAATGTTTATAGGGTAGTTAGGGAGTATGCTGGTTAGTAAAGTAATGGTTGAGGATTCTTCAAGATCCATGACTTCACTAGCCTCAGTTTCCAGTTCCAGGCGTTTCCTTCTTGTTGGGCAGGTCTTAAGTCCATTTGGAGAGCTTTTAATCACTGCCAAGGTGAGTGTGCTGCTACTGCACCTTTAGGGCTATGCTGCCATGCTGGTCATTGTTTTGGGTTACACATGTTTATAGCTGGGTAGAACTGTTGGTTTCTTTTCTTCTTTGGAAGCTTGCATAGTGTCCTCTGGTACCATGAAAGATAGCTCTCAGGGAGGATACATTCAGATCCAGCTCAGGGGTCTCTGGATCCTGTTTCTGAAGCTGTGTCTTTAGCAATAGGGATTTACTTTCTACCTTTAGGGGAGAACCAAGGGCAATAACAATGGGCTATATGTTTTAAATGTCTCTTGGAGAGCTCTGACCAATAACTCGAGGCCTTTTCATGTCTGGTATTTAGGTTTTTGCTAGATAGTCACGAGTTTTAGGAGGGAGCATTGTCAGCCCAGATAAGAAAAGCTCATTTAAATTATGTATGTGTTTACACATAGAATTATGTTTATTATGAGTTTCTCTTTATGTAGATAGTTAATAGTATGACCCCTTATGTCTTCTCAGACGTCCTTATTATTCTTTTGCCCTTCTTGCTTCTTCTGTATTTACCTTTTGCCTTCCTGCCTTCTTTCTTTTCTCCTTCCTTCCTTCCTTCCTTCCTTCCTTCCTTCCTTCCTTCCTTCC
>NW_021605476.1:365648-387195 GCF_004785775.1 Grammomys surdaster
TCCTTCCTTCCTTCCTTCCTTCCTTCCTTCCTTCCTTCCTTCCTTCCTTCTTTCTTTCTTTCTTTTTTTTGAGATAGATTCACCCTATGTTGTCTAGGCTGGTGGGTTTTAAGTCATTTTCTTTCTCAATGCTGATTAGTTGGGACTATAGGAGATTACTTGGGACCGAGGAAGTGTGGCTGTACCTGTCCTCTTGGGAAGATTTTATCAGTCAGTCTGTACTTTGTCTTTTTGGCTGCTAGACATATTTGTAGTCAATATCACCTCCCAAGACTGTTTTCTGGAGGTAACTTGGATAACCATGAGACACAGATTAACTCTCTTTAGTTCTTTGCTTGTTTACAGCATAGAGTACACCCTGATGAAATTACCTAAAGAGGCATTTCCTAGATTTCATCCTTACCAGTAATGGACACATTGAATTTATATTTTGTATTTTCTTAGGGAAAGTCAGAATCATGTAAAAATTTCAAACATTTTTGTTTTTATACTCAATTTTGTTGTTACTGGTGTTTTGAGACAAGGTCTTAATCTTTGGACCTGGCTGGCTTGGAACTCAAAGTAATCCTCCTCTCTCAGGTTCTCAAGAGCTCGGATGGCAAGCATGAGCCAGCGTGCTTGCCTTTTACTTGACATTTGTGTTTAGTTTATTTGAAATATATAACAAGTGCAAGAGGTTGGGATAAAGTCAATTAGAATACTAGATTTTTGTCATGAAAATAACATTGTCAGTGCAGTTGTCTAAAACTGAAGTGAGAGAGGCTGGAGGACATACAGGTTTCATCCTCACTCCAGCCCACCTCAAGTCTCCAGAGGGAGACAGTGTCTTTATCATGGTAATTTAATATGCTATTTCACAGTATGGTTAGCCTTTACTAGACGATATTAATTTTTTCATCAAGTGTGGAAAACAACCTTTTAAGGTGAAGGGAGAGGGTCCCTCCCTTCACTCTTTTGTTTTGTAGTCCTAGCCACACAGCAAGGCTGCAGAAACAATCTTGTCTCTCCTTTGCATGTGAAGCATCTGCATACCAGTGATCTCAGAGGCCATACCCAGTGACGTCAGAGCTGCCTCATTTACGTAGCACAGAGGGCCCACCCCATACCCCCTGGAGCTATGCTAGCATTTGCTCAGTGCAGCTCATTTCCCTTCTGTACTAGAAATTCTTCCTCAGACAAAATCAAGATCTGAAGTGTAGAACAGAGCAAAATCACTTTTGATTCCTGAAATTTAAAAATATTTTTAGTAACTATAGATTATGTATAGGTTTTATAGATGACATCTTCTATATCTATTGTCTTGCTAGCTGGAAATTATCAGCAGAGAGGCTATGTTACCTTTCTCAGCTCCAAATTTTTGATCAATTTCTTTTTTTTTTTTTTTGGTACTTAGATTTTTGGAACCAAAAATTATTACATTGTCTGTCTCTACCTCCCCTAAGGTTGAGACCATGCAAGTTCCTTCCACCATGCATAGTTTGTTGTTATTTTAGTTTTGGATTTAGAAATGGTTTCATTTGACACAGTATAGTTCATGCTGGCCTTGAACTTGTAGTCATCCTTCTAATCAACCCATGTTCTTTTATATAAGAAACTTCTGATTCAATAAGTTTGGGATTTTTTTTTTTGGTTTTTCGAGATAGGGTTTCTCTGTGTAGTCCTGGCTGTCCTGGAACTCACTCTGTAGACCAGGCTGGCCTTGAACTCAGAAATCCGCCTGCCTCTTTGGGATGTATTTTTAAACAATTTTCCTAGGTAAGTTCAATGCAGCCAGGTTTGAGAACCATTGAAGAATTAGAAAAATATGCTTCCCTTTGAATCTTTTCAAAGGTTCAACTTTTAAAAATTCTTTTTCTCTTTTGCTCACACTTGCCCCTTCTGCCTTGGTGGTTGACTGGAACTCACTTGGCTTTTATTAGCTGTCTTGTCCAGCTTCTTGGGGGAAACTTAGTTTACTAATAATTTTTTATCTTGTTACTATAAGAATTAAAAGATAGTAAACTTCTGTGCATACAGTGCTTCAGTTGCCTGCCCCCTACACATATACACTTACACACGCACACACGCACACGCACATGTTAAAATGTTGTCTTCCTTATATGGAGTACCTGATATCTTTGAGTTTTCTTTGTGATTTCTTTGTCAGGGATGTAATTTAGTGGTATATTAAACTTTTTAAATATGTGAGATTTTTCTCTCTGCATAGTGCTCACATGATCAGAGAAAATTGCTACGTGATTTCAGTCCACTCAGATCTGTTGCTCAGGGTCTGGTTCATCTGTGCTCCTAAATGGTAGACAGAAATCATACTCCACCTTCATGACGGTTGTGCCCCAGTCCTTATGACCAAAGGAATTGTGCAGATGTGATTGAATGGTTGATCTTGAACTGGGGTAGCCTGGGATTATTTGTAAATTTAGTGCATGGGAATGATCAGGACTAAAAAGCTCGTCAGGGACTGAGCAGTGAGAAGACTGCATAGCATTTGTCAGCAGTGACCTAGTAGAGAAGCACCTGGACTGATATTTACCTGGAAATGTAGCTCTCAGTTTGCTCCTCCCCCTTTTCTCCCTGCAGAAAGATCTCACCTTTTGTGCCTACCCTTGCAGGCAGCCCAGGTTCCCGTTGGATCTGTTATGGACAGAAGCCATTCTTGAAGTTCCCTCACCCCCAGCACATTCCTGTCTGAGTAGTATTTACTTGACATGTAACTCAGGGAAGAGTGTAAGAATCATAAGGCCTGAGTTTGGACACTTTCTAGTTTAACCCTGGGCAAATTAATGTACTCAACTCTTCAATATTATTTAATATAATAATAATAATAATAATAATAATAATAATAATAATACAGTAGTAAGAGTAGGAGTATAAATATCAGCCTTCTAGGTTTTTTTCCTCTGAGATTAAAGAGAATATGTTGTCTTTATTAAGTGGTATAGCCTCTATCTTTTGCCGCTGTCATGTAGATCTATCAAGGCAGCTAGCCACTTTTTTTGAGGGGGGTAGGTTATTTATTTACCTAGTCATATCTTAAGTGTGTGGCATTCTGTCTTGTGTCATAATTGGTTTTGCCAGATCTTTTAAGTTGTAGCTTGTGCTACAAAGTGCTTCTTTGATGTTTATCTTGATTTTTCTTAAGCCTGGTTTGAATCCTGAGAATACATTGGTGTTTTCAGTGATTTTAGTATTTTCAAGTGGGGGTTATATTATTTCCTTTAGGGAATAATTATTTCCTTTAGGAAATAATAAAAAAGAGATGAGCTCTAGAGAGAAACTCTAAACAGAGATTCTTCTGCTGCAGCAACAGAAGCTGTAGTGTATAAAACTGGAAGAACCTTTGCTTGTTGAAAGCAGTTTTTGAATGAAAATGCACAGAATGCCATTGGTTTATTTTTGATATGATTTTTGTTTGTTTGTTTTTTGAGACAGGGTTTCTCTGTGTATCCCTGGCTGTCCTAGAACTTGTTCTGTAGACCAGGCTAGCCTTGAACTCATAGGGATCCGCCTGCCTCTGCCTCCTGAGCACATTAAAGGGATTAAAGGCGTGTTTTTGATATGATATTTAATATTCTTATTTGTGTATTAACTATTTAGTAAGATATGTCAAGATATATCTTTATATTAGTATCAGAATCTAAGATAAAATAATATATAATAATATTTCAGAATGATATCTCTTACAGTGTCACCACCCTTTTCCTTTTTAGGCGTATGGATCAGGCTGTGATATTGTCATTCTGGCGAGTGACTTTGAATGTGTGCAGATCATCCCTGGTGCTAAGCATGGGAACATCCAAGTCAGTTGTGTGGAATGCTCCAACCAACACGGAAGAGTAAGAGATTCAGTCACTGAATTAAATGTCATTTAAATGTTCTTAACTTTTAGAATATTTGTATATGAATTGTGACGTGCTATAACACTGATGATGTGATGTTTGTTCTAACAGTGGGTATACTGTGTTAGAGGTCTGTGGGCCTCACAGTCTTAGGCACATTGCTATTCTGTTAATTCTGTAACCGTTAGCCATTAAGGGAGGAGGAATCAGTTTTCTCTACATTCCAATCCCAGCATTGTTTGTTTGTGAGAGGAAGTCTCACTGTGGCATGATGGCTGGTCTCTACTCCTGAACACAAAGTGAGCTTCCTGTTGAGCATAGCCATGAGCTGAACAGCAGACCTGAGCCTGCATCTCCAGTAATAGTGGATGTTTATCAGGAAGTTCAGGGAGTTGTGTCTAATGTAATGCGTGTTACATAGGTGCTTTGTATACTCGTTAATTTAGTGAAAGTTTGTTGAGTGAATATTTAAGAATTTATTCCAACTTTGGAACTAAGGATTTATTTTGAAATAGTTAAAGCTTCATCTTTTAAAGCCTTCTTTCTCAGATTTTCTTTTTTTCTCTCTCATTTTTCAAACAATATACAATGAATACTACTATAGTATATTTGACATATATATATTCTATGAAGTCAGTAAGAGCAATATTATATGACAGTTGCATGTCACTACAAGATTATAAAAGGGTTTTTAAAACTATGGTAGATAATTATAGTATTTAAACATTCTTGGTTTTCTAGAGGTTGTTCTTTACTGGATAATATTCTATCAAGGATCTGTTAAGTCAAGATCTCCATGGTAATCATGCACATTTATACTGAATAATAAATTATGATTACTTTATTATTGCTTTTCTCCTGCCTTATTCAACTGTCTGTATCAGGCTTAGTAGTTATATAAATACACCATTACTTGGCAGTAGTGTACTTGAAACATTACATTCTCTGGTGGCCTCTGATATTTGCTTCTTGCTTTTCTGACTATGTATTTTTCCATAAGCATTGCTTGTATTTAGAGAACACTGAGGACCACCTTTCTTTCATTACTTTTTTTTTTTGGTCAGGCTTCTCTCTAGGCCAAGCAAGTTAGCTTTAAGCTTGCCTAGAGTTAAATGATAATTACCAATTTTTATAAATTACTTAAGTATTCATGATAATCACAATTAATACATTTTGTGGGAGTAAAGATTTAAAAAATACATACAATAAAGCTGACTAGAGGATTGCTTGAACCTAGTAATTTAGGGCCAGCTTGGGCAACACTGTAAGACTTTATCTCAGAAACAAAAAGATTGTTAAAGTATGGAAGATGTTTGTGTTCATAACCATATGAAGCAAGCAGACAGCCTGTTTCTATTCTCCTCATGTGGGAAAAGATGGTTAAAGTATCTCATCTTTTCTGTCATATTCTTGTATTTTAGTCCTTTATCGTCAGCTCCTGTGATGGTAACTGTCAAATTTGTGACTTCATATTAGCCAGGCATTTGAAGTAGCTTCATTTGAAGCTGCCCTACTGTGGATTAACAGCCATGTCTTGGAAGGTTAATTTTGTGGAATAATCAGAATAAATGGTGTTAGAAGGGAGGGCTTTGGTCTGTTTCCTGATGCTGATTTTTTCCTCCTCAAGAGGATGATGAATTGGGAACTACTTTCAGGAATTGCTAGATTTGGGCTCTGGAAGCCTCATGGGGTGGAGGGACTTGCGGCCCTTCTTCTCAGGTATGATCTGGAGCAGAGCAGTCCTTGTCCTCACACCCCCTCAGTGGAGACTCACAGCAGCTGCTCCATCCGGGTGCTCTGCATAGTTCAGTGATTTCCCTCTTTGTTCTTTCTGTTCCTTCTTCAAGGTGATTTCCCAGTTGGTGTTTTTTGTTCAGTGGTATAACTAAAGTCATTTTTGTGACATAGTCTTAAAACCCGCTATCATTTGGTATATTTTTTAGATCTTCTCATGAGTTTTATATTTTTCCATTGGATTATAAACATTGCTGATAAGGAGATGTACTGCTAAGATGTATTTTTGTAACTAAAGTTATCTATATATTAAAAATATTAAAAATTTGAAAATCACATCTGTTAATTTATTGTGCTCATGTGTGCTCATGTGTGTGTCTGTGTGTAGTGGTCAGAGGACAGCTTATAGGAGTTATTTCTCTTGTACTTTGTGGGTTCTGGAGATTGGATTCAGGTTATCAGGCTTGGTGGCAAGTACCTTTTACTTAGCTATCTTCCTGGTTCCAAAATAGATTCTAGAAAATGTAATTTTTAAAAATAGACATACTTGTAATCCCAACAGCATTAGAGGCAGGAAGATTAGGAGTTTGTGGCTAGCCTTAGCTACATAGCAAGTTCAAGGCTATCTCAGGCTACCTGAGGTCTTATCTTCTTTGTAACTTTAAAACAAGGTTACTGAAGTTTTTGGTAGCAGAGATTGTTAAATCTACTATACTGCCAGGTTTATTTGTAGAAGTAAACCATAGAGATATATTAGAACTGGATTGTATGAAATTAGTTTATACATTATTGTATGGAGAAGGCCATCTCTATTTCACTCTTTTCTTAGCACTAACGTCATGTTCATTCTCTTTTAGGTTGCAGCTTCATATGGGAATGCTGTGTGTATTTTTGAGCCCCTGGGCATAAATTCTCATAAGAGAAACAGTGTAAGTATTCACTGATAGTAGACTATCCTGAGAATCTGGTTAACCTCATTTATTATTATTATTAATTATTATTAATAGTTTTGGTGAACCTTTGAATCTAGTTTTCTTGTCTCCTTAGACCCTACTTACAATAGCAGTAGAGAGCTGCTCAGAGAGCAGTACAAACAGTGGGTAGGAATATCCGTTAGTTTAGCAAAGGCTTTGTAGAAACCTAAGTTTCTAGAGTATTGCTAATTGCCATTTGTTGGGTTGAGATCTACCCTAGTCTGAACTGCTTTTTCCTTTGCTTGGGTCATTACTAGTCTCTGGTACTAGTTTTCTATTCTGATGTCCCTTTTTTTCTTTCTTCTCAGAAGAGTATATAACTTCTCTTTTTGTAATTCTGTAAGGGCACCATATTTCTTGCAGATTGTAAACCTGCAAGTAGCCTCTCACCTCCCTTTTTTCTCCCAGCACCACACTGTTCTTCAGAATCCATCTCGACTCCAACTTGCCGACAAACAGCTTCTGCTGTTTTTAGTCACCCTCCCTTTAGGTTCTGTGGATGTTGCCTTCTCAGTGCAGGTCCAGGGCTGGTTCTACAGACTCTGAAGTCTTGTGTAATATACCTTCTCAAGGAGGTCTGTGTGGGCTGTGAATTGCAAATCCTCCTTTTATTATTCCTTTCTCTCTTGCACAGGTCTTTGTGATGTCATCATAGGTGTGACCACTGTGCTCTGATCTGCTTATCTATTTTAAGTTTTTCCCATAGCACTAGTTTATTATTTATAATTAGAACATAAGATCCTTTACAAGTAGGCAGCTTGATTCTTTTGATTATTATTCCAACTCAATTTCTTAGAATATTATCTAATGTATTCAGACCTCCCTAAATATTTGTTTAGTGGAGTTAGGTAAGCTCACGTACTTAGGTAAGCTCACTAACCAGCTAAATGGTCTTATACATCACATTAAGAACCATTCACATATATACTCAGTGCTGTATTTTATATTATTTAATGTTAAGAAAAATCCTATATGGTTAGAATTATCAACCAGTTTATAAATTAGACATGTGGACTGGAGAAGGAGGCTTAAAGTACGGGTGTGGGGACCTGAGTTTGAATATCCCGAACCCATGCAAAGCTGGGAGCAGTTTGAGATGTGAGGTGGAATCAAGAGAATCAGAACCTTGCCTGGTATACTTAGTGGCAGATAACAAAGTAACCCTGTTTGAATAAGGTAGAAGAGAGAACTGGACATTCAAGGTTGTCCTCTGATGTCCACGTGTGTGCTTTGGTATGTGTGCATGTACACTCGCACAAGTATTTTTTGAGACAGGATTTCATCTATTCCACATTGGCCTCGAACTCACTATTCATCAGACATCTTGAGTTTATGATCCTCCTACATTTAAATGCTTGTGTAGTAGGCATGCGCCAGCATTCTTAGTTATGTTGTATGGGGATGACCTGGGGCTGTGGGCGTGCTGGGCAAGCACTGTAACTGAGCTGCATCAGTAGTTAAACTTACTTATATGTTGAGATGAGGTCTTGCTGAGTTGCCTAGGCTGGCTTCAAATGCCCGTGCTCAAGCTGTTCTCCTCCTTTAGTCTCAGACTCAGACTGTAGCTGGAACTGCAGATGTGAGCCCTTGTGGCCATCTTGAAAGGTTTTTTTTAAAAATCAATTTTGATTGAAATCTTATACAAGTTTTTATATTTCTAAACTAAATGAAAATGTCAGTTTTTCATTATAAAAATAGGTATTAAATTGTACAGTGTCTAAGAGTCATCTAGAGGTATAGATCAGTGGCTGAGTTCTTGCTTATATGCACAAGGCTCTGGATTTGATCTCTTTCAACCTCACTTAAAAACTGGCCAAGCACACGGTAATGAAAACTCATATTCAGAGGCTTGAGAGATGCTTAGTGGTTATGGGCACTTTCTGCCTTGTAGAGTATGTATGTCAGATTGCCAGGACCCATATGGGGGCTCGCAGCCTCCAACTTCTGTATCTCACATGTGTGATGTGACTTTGTTGTACTGTGGTTTTTGCTTTTTGTTTAGTTTAACAAAGAAATGGATACTTTTATTTATTTAGAATACTATATCCTATGCCAAAAACTTTTGGCATTTAAGCTTTTAATCCACTTGTAGAATGAAAGGATTAGATAGAAATTTCTCAAATATAACAGATCACATTTGTGAATTGCATATATATATTTCAAATCTGTTGTCTTCTTGGGAGTTTTATCTAGTTTTAGTTTAAACAGTGAGTCCATCTCTGTGCATTAATAAAAGTTTCCAAATGATTTATTTTTATTCCCCCCCTCTCGTTGTGTGTGTGTGTGTGTGTGTGTGTGCAGGTGCCCATGGAAGCCAGAAGAGAGTGTCAGATAAAGTTACAGGTGGTTGTAAGGCTCCTGAACTAGGTGTGAGGAACAGGATTTGGGTCTTCTGGGAGAGCAGCAAGTGCTCGTAACTGCTGAGCCATCTCCAGCCCTAATAGGAAGAATTTTATAATAGGCGTGTCATGAGCTGAAGGTAAAAGATTAGAGCAGCAGTCCAGCTTGGAGGCAGAAGCAGGAGGATCACCACAATTAGGACTGGGCTACGTGTCTAGACCCCATCTCAAACCCCAGAGACAAAAAGACAAAACAAAAAAGCCATCCCCCCAAAACAAAACAAAACAAAACTAAAAACTCACTCACACCCTTCCCAACCCCAGTCCTACCAACAAGCCGATATACTGGCCATGCTAGTAGGTGCCCATAACAGCACTTGGGAGGTGGAGGCAGAGTGTCAGCTCTAGGTCATTTCTTTGCTACATAGCAAGATCCAGGCTAGCTGTGACTACTTGAGACTAGACCTGTTTAAAAACAAAACAAAACAAAACAGAGCAAAACAAAACAACCAGACAAATACAAAATGTCAAACAACAGTGACAAATCACCAAAAATTATGACATTTTTCCTTTCCTTAAAGGGTTGCTGTCTAGTAGGAAAGTCAGACACACAAACTTAAGTCTGTGTAGTCAGTGTTGTGATGACAGAGTGTGGAGGTGTTTCAGAAGCTGGTAGGATGTCAGAGTTCACGGAGGCCATGATTTATGGAGAAGTGGAGGGAAGGATGCCCACATACTGAAAACCTGTGTGTAGACAGAGGGAAGCTTGAGAGAACTTGTTTAATTGGGCACGCAAGCAGCTCAATATGGCAGTGTGACCTGTAAGTGGGCCTGTTGAAGTAACTTGAAAATAGTAATGAAATAGTTAAATCTTTATAAGTTTGTTTTAAGTTGAAGAAAGTGACAAAATGGTGGAATTTGAGGATATTTTAAAAACATCCTTTTTTTTTTCTCTCTCTCTACATGTTTCAGCAACTCAAGTGTCAGTGGCTTAAAACTGGGCAGTTTTTTTTGAGTTCCGTGACGTACAACTTAGCATGGGACCCTCAAGGTATTTAGCAGCTATAGTTAAAAATTATTAAATGAAGCATTTGATTTGAATGTGTAACTAACATGTCATAATCTTTGATGATAAGTAGTTCCAAATGTATTTCTGTTGATGAGAGAATACAGGTTTTCTTTTTTGTATGTATTGCTTTGCACAGAGCCTCATTTCCTTCCCTCTGCTTTTTAGCCTTTGCCTTCTGCTGTTTTATTTCAAGAACCAGTGATTTGTTTTTGTTGTTGTTGTTAATATGTGATGAAATTTACTCTCATTTTATCTACAAAATGATAAATTCTTTTTATGTTTATGGAAACATCCTTATTTTGTTATGGTGTTTTTCAAGAAATTATTGTCTTTAATTTGTAAAAGTTAGAAATCTATAATGATACATAGCTGTTACCCCTTTTATGTTCACAATTAATGAGGGTTGTTTTATATTCCATGTAAAAAAACTCGCTTTTAGTTTTGATCATATCTTGAGAATACTCACACTGTAGGGGCATCTGAGATTCGGTACTCCACCTCAGCTCTTCTCAGGTTGCTTGCCAGATTAAACCTTGGTCAGTGGGTTTTTTTTTCCCCCTCAAGTCTTCCCTAATAACAATTCTTGCTTAGGTTCTTTTTCCTGCTTTTCATCTTCTAGGATATTTCTTTTGAACTGACTTCATGTGTTTTTCATAGCTGGTATTGTATATTTTTCAAAACTTACTAGTTTATAGACCTAACAGAACTCATGTGTGCATTTCTATTCTTAGATAATCCTGGGTTATTCATCATTTTAAATTTTCAGATAACAGATTGCTGACAGCAACTGATTCGATTCAGCTGTGGGCTCCTCCAGGCGGTGATATTCTAGAAGAGGAAGAAGAAATCGATAATAAAGTCCCTCCTGTTTTAAATGATTGGAAGTGCATCTGGCAGTGCAAGTTAGTGTCTAAGTCAGTTGTAATAGTGATTCACTGAATGTCCTAAATTATGTTCTTCCTTACAGAAATCTTTATTTTTCTGGTGGTACTGTATTTTAGAAATCTAAAAAGTTGACTTTTTAAAACTAAAACGTATTATAATATCATTATTTAATTTTTAATCTGTGCTTTAGTTAATTGTTCTTCTAAAAGTAAAAAAAAATCATATTTATAGTTCAGTACTTGAGTTGACAAAATGACACAATGTGTTGAAATAAGAGTGAGGTAAAGGTTTGGAAGCTCCAGCCACCTTTTGGAGTGCAACAATGACTGGCTGTTAGTGTCAGCACAGGTTATGTAAAGATATCCAGTTATCCAGGGAAGGTGATACACTGTTTGTAACATGTTATAATGATTTTGATTGACATGAATGTAGCAATATCATGTATGAGTATTGTATTTTTTGTTTTTGAAAGTATACTTTGGGTTAGTTTTGTTAATGTTTTTAGGAAGGTGGAATTCCTTGTATTGTTATGAGGGCAGAAAAATCCTGTTATGATTGTGACATTGATATTAGAAATATCTTGTTTGACCATTTATACATAGAACATACTGTTCTGAACACACTGGTTTTGTTTGTTCTTAGAACCTCAGTGTCTGTATATCTGATGGAATGGTCTCCTGATGGTGAATATTTTGCTACTGCTGGAAAGGTAAGGGAGCAAGCCAAAAAGTAAAGCACACTAACAAAACACCTGAAAATATCCCTTACGTTCATTTCCAGTTCTGTATTCCATATATTGAGATTTTCCTGCAAAACTTGCTGGAAGTATATTAAAAATGTTTATGAGGCTGAAGATATAGCTCATTAATGTCGAGCAGTAGTTACCTTTGTGAAGTCCTGAGCTTAGTTCTCAGCTCTGTAAAATGGGAAGATGTTTCTAAAAGATCTGGTATGATCTCTACAGATAGTATACACTTGGGAAATAATGGCTGCTATTATTCCTGTTTTACTTTAGTGCAACTATATATGAAAAAATGTTCACATTTATTGTGTATATGGTGTGAATGAGAGACAGAGAATGGGTGAGGGAGGGTAGCGCTAGAATGAGTGAGAGTGAGTGATGCATGGAAGTCAACTTACAAGGATCAGTTATCTCCTTCCACATGTGGGTTCTGTGGATCAAACGCAAGTCATCAGGCCTTTCTCACTGGGAATCTTGTTCACCATGCATTTACATTTAAATGTAAAAAAATTAACCTTTGAGAATTCAATACATGGTATTTTGATGATATTCAATCCCCACCAGACTCACTTCTCATTCCATACTCATTCAACTTGTTGTCCTTACTTTTTTTTAAAAGCCCAATGAGCCCTAAGTTGGACATTGTGGTGCATGCCTTCAATTCCAGTGCTTGGGAGGCAGAGGAATGCAGATCTCTGTGAGTTCGAGACCAGCCTAGTCTACAGAATGAGTTCCAGAACAGCCAAAGCTATATAATGAGACCTTGTAAAAAACAAAACAAAACAACAACAACAAAAAACAAAACTAAAAATCAAACAAACAAAAAACCCCCCAAAACCCAAAAAACCCAAACCACAAAAACAACAGCCATCCAGTGAGTCCAGTTATGCTACTAATAAACTTTTGGATGTATATCCATACACTGGAGCATGGCTACCTTAAAAGTAGTTTTTTTTTATTTAACTAGTTTTTCTATATTAAAGGTATAATGTAGTTCTATTTAAAAAGTAGAATTGAGCTGGACAGGATGGACCACTCCTATAATCCCAGCACTTGGGAAATAGGAGTAGGCGGATCAGGAGTTGGCGAGGGGGTAGCGCATGCCTTTGATCTCAGTATTCAAGAGGAAGAGGAAGATGGATTTCTGTGAGTTGGAGACCAGCCAGGCTACAGATAAGACCCAGTCTCCAAAAGGACAAGAATAAAGGTAGATGTGTGCTACTGAATTCACAGTGACACTCTCTGCCTCCTCCTTCCCATCCCTCTCCCAGCATTCTTCTTTCCTTCATTTCTCAGACAGTATGTTGCTATGTGTGTATTAGTCAGGGTTCTCTAGAGGAACAGAACCAAATGAAAGCAAATACAGAGGGGATTTATTAGAGTAGCTTACAGGCTGTGGTTTGAATAATTCATTATTTTATTCTAAAACTTAAAACAATGTAACCTTAGAATTAAGTCCTGAGTTCATCTGTGTGTTGTTGAATACGGCTTACTGACTCCTTCCTTCTTTCCCCACCCTCCTGCCATGCCATTCCTGCTGGGTATTTAGTAATGCTGTGGTGGGAGTCTTGCACACGTGTATTAGGCATGTGTATGGCTATTCTTGAGTGTGCCCGGGAGTAGAATTGGCTGGGTCCTAGGTTATTTGGCTCTGTAGCCTTCTTAGGTAGTGCCAGTTAGTTCTGCGAAGCTCCTGTTGCTAACTAATGTTTTCATTAGCGTTGCTTTTCTTCCTTGCCCAGGCCAGTATTATCAGGCTTTTAGGTTGCAAGAGTAGCTTTTGGACTCTGTTGAGATTTGTACAGTCAGTGTTACTATTTGGTAGCTGTCACATCTTGGAAATTCAGAGGGTGTTGATTCACTGAGTGGTTTCAGTGAACTTTTATCCTAGAAACCCACTGGGATGTCTAAGTCTACCTGGAGGGACTGTATCTACCTGCTTTAGGAAGAGTAGCAACCAGTCAGACTCTGGCTCCTTCTAGGTGTTGTGAGTTTTTCCAGATTCTAAAGGTCTATTTAAACTTTCTAGGGTCTGCCCTGTAGTAATTTTTTTTGTTTTGTTTTGTTTTTTGTTTTTTCGAGACAGGGTTTCTCTGTATAGCCCTGGCTGACCTGGAACTCACTCTGTAGACCAGGCTGGCCTCAAACTCAGAAATCCGCCTGCCTCTGCCTCCCAAGTGCTGGGATTAAAGGCGTGCGCCACCACTGCCTGGCTTGCCCTGTAGTAATTTGCTCTCTAAACTCAGGTTTAAAAGTGTTATGCTATTCCTTAGTGGATTGCTAGAGTTCAGAATTAGGTAATTGTTTTCCTGTTTCTAGAGTTCTAAAAATCCATACTCAGTTCTGTCATTTCATAAAATGGGGAAGGAAATTGTTCATTTATTCTTGTAGAAGACTGTAAGCACTCCATAGACAGAAATGCACCCTGGGCTGATTCTTAAGTATGTTTCCTGGGTCACTGTAAGTTTTGAGTATTAGGGACATCTTGGCATTTCTTTCCTTTCGGCAAAATGGCCATACTATAGATATTTTCACACTGTTCCAGACAACAACATGAGAGGAATTCCAGTTTGATCTATTTTTCTCAAAATCACACAGTTTTATTTTTAGCGGTAGACAAAAGCTCCATTATGGGGGTTAGGGAGATGGCTCAGATTAAAAGCACATGTTTCTGTTTTGGAGGATCTGGGTTTGGTTCCCACAAGGTGGTTCACACTGCCTGTAATTCCAGTACCAGGAATCCAATGACCACTCTGTGGGCTCTTGCATACAGGGAGTACATGGAGTACATGTAAGTTTATGTGCACACACACACACACACACACACACACACACACACAGGCACTCTTACTTCTTAAAATGGGGCTGGAGAGATGGCTCAGTGGTTAAAAGCATTGAATGCTCTTCCAGAGGACTCAGGTTCAATTTCTAGCACTCATGTGACAGCTCACAACTGTTTGTAATTCCAGGGTCTGACATCTTCACACAGACATGCAGGCAAGCAAAACACCAATGCCTGCCTAAATTTATTTATCTAAAAATAGATAAATAAATAACATTCTTAAAACCACTCTTTCATGGCAGGCTGTGTTGGCACTTTTTTTTAAAAATAATCTTAGCCCTTGAGAGGCTGAAGTGGGGGCAGGAGGATTATGAGTTCAAGACCAGCCATGGCTATATAGTGAGAACCTGTCTCAAGCAATGTTCTCCTCCTCTCATAAAAAACAAATAAACAAACAAACCCCTTCCAGACAACAAAAACAGAGGCAGACCTCCATTACATATGCATATGTATCACATTGTCTTTATCCACTCATCTGTTGACGGACACCTCAGCTGCTTCCAGCCCTTGGTCATTGTAAATAGTGCTCAGTAAACATGGGTGTGCAGCTGTCTCTTTGAGATTCCTTTGGGTGTCTCTAGTTGTGAAAGTGTCCAGCTTTCCTGTGGCCTAGTCTTGTGGCTTGACACAGAGGTAGTTGCTCAAGAGTTGCAAGAACATAATAGGAAAACTGTACACATTGGAGATAGGAAGGTTGCAGCCATATGCAAGTTAGCAGCAGTATTGCTTCCTAACAATTTCTAAGTAAAAATATATGAAAATACTTTGAGATAGATGTGTAGCAACCATCATGTGGTATCAAAATATTTTATTTCTAGGCAAAAATCTCATGGATTGTTAACACTGCTTTGCTTTGTTTAAGCATTTTCTTCAAATAGTAGTTATGGAAACAGAGAGGTAATTGTTCTTCAAGTTCATGGAACTTTGGGCCTTAATTTCTATGCTTCTCTAGAATCACACATTGAGATAAGGATACATGTAGTTAATATGGGAAACATCTTGGTTTCTTTCCTGCTACTGCAATAAAATACTGACAGAACAACTTTGAGGGAGAAAAGTTAGTATTGGTTACAGTTCTGAGTTACAGACCATCACCATGGGGAAGTCACAGAGGCAGGAGCTTGCAGAGGCAGCATACTGCATCCTCAGTCAAGAAGCAGAGGAACAAATGCATGGTGCGTCTCAGCTCCCTTTTCTCCATTTAATGTAGTCTAGGATCCTAGCCAGGGAAGGTGCCTACCCACAGTGGGCAGTTGTCTCCCCCTAATAAATGCAGTCAAATTAGTCCTCCACAGGTGTGCCCAGAGGCCTCTCTCCCAGGCCATTCTAGATTCTGCCCCTTGACAATTAACGAGTTATCATATGGGAAATGATCAGACAAGATATACTGGATTGAGGCATATTCTTAAGGAATATGGCCGTATGCCTTGTCTTAAGTGTATTAATTGGTTTAAATCTGTGGGTACTCTGAGAGCCAGCATTACTCATATACATTGTGTTCCTTGTGCATACTCTTCAAAGATTATTTAAAATATTTTTTATACAGTATATTTAATCATATTCTTTCTCCTTCTCCAACTTCTCCCAGGTTCTCCTTACCCTCCCAAATTTATTTCGTATTCATCTTCTTTACACATCAGTAATTGGCAGAGGACTGGTGAGGATAGAGCTGAGACCCTTCAGAGTTAGAGATGCAAGTAGATAATTTCAGCTGAAACTGACACTCCAGATTACTAAGCCGGTTTAATTTTGGAAAATGGTCAGACAACGGCAGTTAATTTTTTTCTGTTTATCTGTCTATATATCCAGGGGTCCTACATAGTTTATTGAAAAGCTTCTCTTTCCTTGCTCTCTGGAGCTACTTTTGTTATAGACCAAATGTCTGCATTTCTGTGCATCTGCTTCTGGGCTCTGTTCAGTGTGTTCATTCCTTGTACTTGTTGCCAGTATCTTAACTGATAAGCTTTTAAAACAAGTCTTGACACTCAGTACAGCAAGTTTGCTTTTCTCATTTGCTAGGCATGGTGGTGCCTGCTAGCAGTAATCCTAACAGTGGGGAGGCTGAGCCAGGAGAACGGGAGAACGCTTATTCTAAATACAGACTTTTATTGTGTTGTCAGGAGAGTGGCTGAAAATCTATTTGAACAAGCAGGAAGGACAGAAACACCCCTTCATTTCTGCCATGTCTGCCTGCCTCCTTGTGGAACCTAGAAAGGGTGTTTTCTTCCTTCTGTCTGTCATACATGGGTTTTTCCTGCTTTTCAGTTGAGACTACTTACCAGCACTCTTCTAGTGGTCATCAGAGACTTCCTGTTACTGAAGCCTGTGGTTAATTCTTACTTAACCTATAATCATGAGTCAACACATTAGTTACTTCTTTCTTTTTAAAACCTTTTTTTTAAAAAGAGTACTTTGGATTCACAAGGAAACTGAGGAAGGTACAAAGAAATCTCTGAACTGCTTATCCCTCTACGCATGCACATCTTCCTGTATTCCCACATTTATTTCAGTTGATGAGCTTGCACTATTGGTACCCAAAGTTAGTGCTTTATCTCAAGACTCACTCTCATGCCCATCCCTTGGGCCTGGGTAAATTTATAAGTGCATGGACCTGTGTTGTGTAGAGTATTTTCACTGCTCTAGAATAGCTGTCCTCTTCCTATTTGTAATTCTGACTGTCCTTTAGATGTTTTTTGCGTTATTTTATTTATGCAACTTTGGGCAGTGTTGTTTTGTTTTGGTAGTGGTGGTGGTGGTACAGTCCCATGGATCTCAGGTTGGTTTCCTCAGCTCACTGTGTAGCTGAGGATGGTCTTCTAATTCTTTAGTTTCTACTCTTTTTTAGTTTCTCTTAGCTTTCAAAGCCATCTTTTAAGTGCTGATGACAAGATTTTGTCTGTTGCTTGCCCCTCTCCCTTTATCCTTTGATCTACACCTCTCCTGTTATCCTTGTGGAGGTCCTTTAGGATGTATTCATAATCTCCTCACTGTTCCCTCCCCCCCCACCCCCCAGGATTTCTCTGTGTAGCCCTGGCTGTCCTGGAACTCACTCTGTAGACCAGGCTGGCCTCGAGCTCAGAAATCCACCTGCCTCTGGCTCCCAAATGCTGGAATTAAAGGCGTGCACCTCCACTGCCTGGCTCCTCACTAGTTTTTTTTTCTTTTTTTTAAGCTACAGTGAGCCCATCCAGATAAACTCTGTGTTCTTCTTGCCCCCATGATATATTCAGATACAAGCCACCATTATGAATCACTTACTGTCTTTAAAAGTTTACTATAGCTGGGCAGTGGTGGCGCACGCCTTTAATCCCAGCACTTGGGAGGTAGAGGCAGGCGGATTTCTGAGTTCGAGGCCAGCCTGGTCTACAGAGTGAGTTCCAGGACAGTTCTTCCAAATTTTACTGTGTTCCTGTCTTTTTAAAGTGTGTTCTTTTTAAAAATTTAAGCCAAGCTGGGCGGTGGTGGTGCACGCCTTTAATCCCAACACTTGGGAGGCAGAGGCAGGCAGATTTCTGAGTTCAAGGCTAGCCTGGTCTACAGAGTGAGTTCCAGGACAGCTACACAGAGAAACCCTGTCTTGAAAAAACCAAAAAAAAAACCAAAAAAAAAAACCCAAAAAAAATTTAAGCCAAAAGATGAGATGTGGCACACACCTTTAGTTCCAGCACTGAGAAGCCTGAAGTTGGTAGATTGTTATGAGTGTCAGGTTAGCCTGATCTACAAATAAGACCCTGTGTCAACACTCTTCTGAACCTGTCATGAGGTTTCCTTTTCGTTTTGGAAAGCCAGATTGTTTTAATGGCCCACATACACACTGTATTGTGTCGGTCCGGGGATCATTCCTTCAGTCATATTTCCTGTTGTTTCATCCCTTTGTAGACTTGACTCTAGCCAGTTAGACCTCAGTGTTCACAAACAGGTTTGGCACATGTACACATAGAGTTGCTACACTTGTACCCCCAAGCCTTGTATTCCCAGACATCTGTATGGCTTTCCCCGTTTACTTCTGAATGTCACTTTGATAGCCAGGTTTCTCTAGGCACCCCTTTATAAATTGTACCTCATCTTCCAACATATTCTCTGTACAGTTTGTCTGCCTTAATTTTATCCACAATATTTATCTTTAGGCATCTGTATTGGCTTTCTTTTTACTGTGTAGCAAATGACTACAAATGCAGCAGCTTCCATGACACGTTAGTATCTCAGCTCTTTGGATTAGGAGTCTTGGCTTGGCTAGGTACTCTGATGAGGGGTGTGAAACACTCTAATGAAGGTGTCTTACAGCCTGGGTTCTCACCTGGAGATGTAGTTAGGGAATCAGCTTGCTGACTTACTCCAGTGGGCAGAGTTGATTTCTTGCAGCAGTCTGGCCGAAGGGCTAGCTTTTTGCTGGCTTTTGGTTGAGGCCTTCTCCAAACCCTGAGGCTGCTGAAGCGCTTTGCTGGATGGGCTTCTTTTCTCTCCACTCCCAAATAAAATAACCAGTTTACTTAAGTGGCAAGCAGGGAGTCAAAGAAAACAGGAGCAGTCGCAGCTAGAACAAATGAAGACAGCTGGAACGAATAATTTGGAAGGAAAGAAATTACTGAAATTAGATATGAGAAATGAAACACTGAAACTTTTGATAAGCTTGTTCAGTCACTTAGGAATAATAAAAAGGTAATTTCTATATAGAATGCAGAGATTCATAGAGAGCTTTAAAAAAAAGACAATGCCTGAAAAGAATGAGTTAATAATGAAGGAAAATTATTTTCAAGATCATAGAAAACAATAATTTGAAAACTAGTATAATTTATGAGGTTTCCTTAAATCAGTTTATTTATTTTTTGTTTCTATTTTGGGGGTTGGGGAGCTCATGTGTGTGCTAGTGTATGGAGCCCAAAGGACTGCTTGTTCTGTCATGTGAGTCCTAAGGACCAAACACAGAGCTCTACCTGCCTTGGTCTCCCAAGGGCTGAAGTTAAAGGTGTGTGACTCTGTCTGTGGCAGAAGGCTGGCGTCTTAATAGGTCTGTATATGGAGATAAATGTAGTATAACAATCACTTCTGAAATACTGAAATTATGTAGCAGTTAATCAAGAGAGGTTCATTTGAGTTGGGCTGTCACTCAGTGGCAAGAGTCTGAGTGTGTGTAGGCCTCTGAGTCCCATAGGATGGATTTTTTAAAGCTAATTATGTAGACAGCTGGGTCTCACAAAGACTTGTTTGCTTCTATGTCTTGTATACTGAGATTAAAGATGTGCACGATCTTGCCCTTTAGTTTTTGAGACATAGCTCAGACAGGCCTCATGCATATGTAACTGATTCCTGGTCCTTCCACCTCCCCTAACCCAGGATTACAGGTATGTGCCACCAGGCCAGGTTTAGATGTATGGTCTTTTCACAGAGCCATTGGCATTTTATTTTATTTGTGATATGGGGCGTTGAATTTAGGATTTTGTACAAGCAAGGTAAATCTACCACTGAGCTATAGCCTCACCCCCTTCCCCATTTGAAATATATTTTGGGGCCAGAGAGAGATGGCTCAGCAGGTAAAGGCATTTGTCAGCAAGTCTGGCAACCTGAATTTGATTCTAGGGACCTGTGTGGTTGAAGGAGAGTGCTGACTATCGCAAATTGTCCGCAACTTGCACACCATGGCATGTGTGTGTCCACTCACAGACACAGAAACATACACACAAATAAACAGTTAGGTGTAATAAAAAGTTCAACAGATTGAGACAAGGTCTTAGTTGCCAAAGCTCTTTTGTACTTGTGCTCTTCCAGCCTCATCTTGCCCTGCAGCTGGGTTGGCAGGGCTGTGCCTTTAGGCTTACCCACTTGGCACTGTAAACTTGGCTGAAGACTTCTGTGTGATAACCAGGCTCATTATATGAACCTTTATTTGAAGTCTCATCATTAATCTGAAAGATGCTTTTGTACTTGTGTAGGATTAAGTCACAAGGGCTAAAGCATACTTCCTTCAGTGGGTGACTAGGTTTGAAGCTCCTCAAGGCCCTCCACCTTGGTTAGATAGTCACGAACCAAGAAGCGTTGTCTTTGATTTTTTATTACACACACAGCCTTAGAAGATTACTGAGAATTTTTACTTGTTTAATTATATTTCCCTAAGCTTGTATTCAGTTCTCCAAAGAGCAGTTTAAAAATTCTTATGGAGTGATAAGAGTCTTTTATTGTAAGGATCCTTTGAGGGTTAGTTAGCAAGTATGTTGGATTTAAGAAGATTATTTCTTCAGGTTTTGGAAAGATAAAAATATTAATTTAGATTCTCTTGAGAAGAGAACAGAAATTGACTTTGGAATGCTGGGCAGTTTTTGTTCCCATACCCCCATCTGTTCTGTTGAGAAGGCGAAGTCTGGGATCTGAGGAAGCAGATGGAGCCCTGTGGCTCTCCAGAGAGTGCTTCCCACTCCTCTGAGTTCAGTTGTTATGAGACTCCAATTACTTTTGGGATTTTGAATATTATTGGATACTTTTACTGATAAGATTAATTTCTTATAAATGTGGAATTAAATGTTTCTTGGGCTTAAGAATATTTGGAATTTTTATCTGAGCTGAAATAAAATTTTACTTATTAATGAGCCATATTAAATCACATGGTACTTGATTAAATCTTTTTTTTTTTTTTTTAAATAGTCTCTCAGTATGTAGCCCAAGGTAGTCTCCAATTCATCCTGGCTCAGCCTTCCCAGTTCAGTGCTGAGGTGTGTGTGTGTATGTGTGTGTGTTTGTGTGTGTGTTTGTGTGTGTGTGTTTCCATGCCTGGTCTTTTTAAGGGTACTGCAATTTGCCACCATGTGAATAAATGCACTACAATTTAACTTAGCCACACAACTTGAAAAATCTATTTATTATTAAATAATTGTATTATTTATATTTAAATAACATTATTATTATTATCATTATTATTTTTAATTGGGATGGAATCCAAGGCCTCATGCAAATTAGACAAATTTTGTATCGAAGAGCTATACCTCTAGCTTCAGACAACTCTTGATTTACATTAAGTGTGTTGTTAAAAATGAATACACAAGGCCCTCTTCCTTTTGGCCATGGCAGCCATCTTCCAGTCAACTCCCCAAAATGACAAACACAAAGGGAAAGAGGAGAGGCACTTGGTCTATGT
>NW_021605476.1:387595-481388 GCF_004785775.1 Grammomys surdaster
TGGTGGTGGTATGTGTGTGTGCAAGAACGAGGTCTACATCTGGTCTATTTCACTCTCCACTGTGTTTACTTGTTTATTTATTATATTTTAAGACAGGGCCTCTTACTTAACCTGAACTCACATAAAAAGATGGACCTGGCTGCATAAGCCTGTGATTCTAGCATTCTGAGGGAGAGATAGGTGGGTCCCAAGAGCTTGTTGGCCAGCCGTACCAGCCAAAATGGTGAGCGCCTCATTTAATGAGAGACTGCTTCAAGGCAGTAAAGACAGAATGATGAAGGAAAACACCTGAAGTCCTCTGGGGTCCTCTTCTGCTTCCACTTGTGTATTCATAGATGCATGCAGCTGCATACTTAACATGGATGTTAACGCACACACATTTCACATGGTGAAGTCAGTGCTGTTGTCATACTTTAGAAATAGAAGTGGTTTAATTGGCTCGCTGAATGCTTTCCTTGTAAACCACGTATAGGAAGCATATTATTAACCAAGTACTAACAAATGGTTTTTATAATTTTCTTAATTTATTGTTTTATATTTTTTACATTGTTGGTTACATTTTTTTAGATTTATTTTATTTTATTGTGTATGAGTGTTTGCCTTGAATGTATGTGTGTGTACCATCTGCATGCCTGATACCATAGAGATCAGAAGGTGTTGGATCCCCTGAATCTGGCTTTAACAGATGGTTGTGAACCGCCATGTGCGCTGGAATGGAAGCCAGGTCTTGTGCAAGAGCAACAAGCGCTCTGAGCTGAGCCACCGCTCCAGCTCTTGTCTGTAACGTTTACAGTTACTTAAGTTTTATTTTACATGTATGTAAATATGCCTGTATGCATATGTGTGTGCCAGACCCATGCAGTGCTCAACTAGGGTAAAGAGAGTACCACCAAATACCCAGAACTATCCTTACAGGTAGTTGTGAGCCACCATGTGGGTCCTGAAAACTACAGCTGAGTCAGTCCTCTGGAAGAACAGACAGTATTCTTAACCACCGAGCAGTCTCTCCCAATTGTTTTGTAAAAAAATTTTTTTTTTACATTATTAAAGGGAAAAAAAGGGGAAAAAAAAACCCCACAAACAATAATCTGTGCCACAGACCTATGAAGGCCGGCTTGTTTATTGTCATCTATTTGTCCTTATAGAAAAAGTTTTCTGATTCTTAACTTAGAGCAGGAAATAGTCTGTATTTAAGATGGTTTCACCCTTGCAGATACCTTAAAACGGGAGAACAGTGACTGATAGATAACACGTTGGTTTTTTTTTTGTTTGTTTTTTTGTTTTTTTGTTTTTTTGTTTTTGGTTTTTTCGAGACAGGGTTTCTCTGGGTAGTCCTGGCTATCCTGGAACTCACTCTGTAGACCAGGCTGGCCTCGAACTCAGAAATCCTCCTGTCTCTGCCTCCCAAGTGCTGGGATTAAAGGTGTGCACTGCCACTACCCGGCTAACACATTGTTTTTTTTCCCTTTGTTATATCCAAGGGACTAGTATCTGCTCTCCACTCGTCTGCAGGACTTTCTGTTACATTAGTCTCTGTTTGAAAAATGTCACTATACAGAGAAGGTAGATAATGAATAAATTGCTCATTTATTTCTTTAAAGTAATAAAGTATCATTTTAGGTTTGGTTTTTGTGATATGTCAGTTATATACTGTATTTTAGTGATATATCTTGTTCTAACGCTTACACTACCACATTTTGAATGACAAAATAATTTTATATGGACCTGTATCTTTTGCAGGATGACTGTCTTCTGAAAGTGTGGTACCCTATGACTGGCTGGAAGTCTTCAATCATACCTCAAGATCCCCATGAAGTGAAAAGGAGGCGGGCTTGCACTCAGTTCTCCTTTGTTTACTTGGCACACCCTCGAGCCGTCACAGGATTCTCATGGCGGAAAACTAGCAAGTATATGCCCAGGTTGGGTGCATGTTTCATACAATGTTTCTTTTTTCTTAAGTGTTTATAAAATAATGAAAATGGAATCTTCACTGTACTGATAGGTTGTGACTAACAGAATAGACTGGAGTGAAGCCATCTGAATTCAGCTTCTACGTCTGTCATTAGCCCTGTGAACTTGTGAATAGATTTTTAAAGCTCTCTGTCTCAGTTTTTCTCTTTGTTGAATGAGGGTAGTAATAGTACCATTTCAGAGAGCGGTGACACAGATGTGCTTGTGTGCATGAAATGTATGTATTTAGTACAGGCCACAGCACATACTGCCCAGACCACATTAGCCAGTATTGTGAATAGTAACATTAGTAGTAGAAGATTCTAAAAATGATACTTTTGCTTGTAAATAGGATGTACACGTTGAGGGAGAGTAATGAACCATTACTAATGTACATGGTGGTAAGAACATAATTTACAGTTTATATATGACAGAAATGGCACATGATATGGAGATAACATAGTGAATTTATCTGTCTTGGGAATCCAAATGAAATATTTATTTGATCCATTCAAAATGAGAGACTGAATCCTGAATTCCAAATGCCAGGGACCAAAGTCCTCAGCCTTGCTAAGGGTGCACCTCCTTTTGAATCTTTGTTTTATTCAGTGTCCTCTGTATGTTGTAGTTACAAAGTAATTAGTAGACAGCTTACATTTACTTTGTTTAAGTTATTTATATCTCTTGTAATCATTTGAAAATTACTTTTAAAACTTTTGACAAAGTTAAATTTCATGTGAGCAATTTTAAAAAAAAACTTGCATTTTTTATTTTATATGTATGAGTGTTATGCACGCCTGTGTATTGTATACTTGCAGTGCCCACAGAAGTCAGAAGAGGGCATCAGATCCCTTCGAGTTAGAGGCACATATAGTTGTGAGGCACCAATTGAGGGACTGAGCCTTGGTCTTGTGGAAGAGCAGCAAGTGCCCTTAGCCACCAAACCACCTTTTTAGTCTCAAGACTTATTTCTTTCTGTTTTATATGTATTGTGTTTGCCTGAATGTACATTTGTGCACCACATCTTTGCCTAGTGTTCATAGAAGCCAGCAGAGGGCATTGGATCTCCTGGAACTGAAGTTAGGGATGGTTGTGAGCTGCCATGTGGGTGCTGGGATAGAACCCTAGTCCTCTACAAGAGCAGCAAGTATTCTTTAACCACTGAGTCATCTTTCCAGCCCCATAAGCAATTTAAAAAAGGAAACAGTAATTTTTGGAGGCTAGAGCTTAGTTGGTAGTACACTTGCCTGTGTGCACAATGCTCTGGATCTGACCCACTAACACATAAGCCCCCACATAGATAATACACACACACACACACACACACACACACACAGATTTTTTTGTTATTTTATAAGTAGTTAATGTATTCAGCTGTTTGATATATTACACATTTTTTTACTACCTTTTGATTTATAGTTTGTAATGATATTCTTATGGTTATATTGTGATTCTTTGTATACCTATTTACAACTGTTTGGATTGTCAAGTTGTCAGAAACGATAGAACTACCATAAACTAAATAATTATTTAATGACTTTTTTTATTATGATCATCCTTTAACTTACAACAGTTAGGCTTCTGCTCTTAGTTCATTTAGAAGATACTGATGTTTCTTAGAGCCTGGTTTTAAATAGTACATGTACAGTCAAGTGCAAATTCCTATGGCTATTGTCAAAACTATTTCCCAGTTCTTATGGTATCCCAGGGTGCAATTTTAAGACCTCAGTGAATTACTTTTTTCACACAGTGTTTTATATTAATGCCATCTTAGTACACAAAGAGTCAATGCTAGTAGCATTTAGTTCATGGATGGCACTGATACTTATAGCATTATGTGTTTCTCTTTGCTGCTAGGGGCTCTGTCTGTAATGTCTTATTGACTTCATGTCATGATGGTGTGTGTCGGCTCTGGGCAGAAACATTGTTACCCGAAGACTGCCTTTTGGGTGAGCAGATTTGTGAGACCACTACCTCCAGTGTTGCCAGCAACCTTTCTCCTACTGGAAAACACAAAGACAGAATCCAGCATGCTCTTGAGGTATTATATTATGTAAAGTGGTAAATGGATTTTGCTGGGTATGGTGCACATGAACAACTCGAGATAAGGTTAATAGTGAATACTTAAATTATACTTACGAGATTGTTCCGTGTGCTGTTATGAAGGTAAAGACAGTGATGGTTTTAGTCATATTGTCTAGATAAGTAACATAAATTTGATATTTTCATTTTGCAGGTCAAATATCAAAATCTGTAAGAGTATTTAGCATTTGTCAAATATGTAAAAGTCCTTGAACTTAGTTTTAAATGTTTATTTTATTTTATTTTGTTCCTTAAGACTAAAGATGGTTATTAAGATGTTAGGCAGAGAAGCTCTGGGTGGTAGACCTGGATTTGGTGTTCCCTGCTGGTGATTCTCTACCTGAGAAGCTGAGGCAGCAGGACGTGGGATTTAAGGCCAGTCTGGGCCTTAATATAAGGCTGTCTCAAAACAAAAGAGCAGCAGCACAACAGGAGCAGAAAGCAGTTAGCAAAACATGTGCTAGAGATTGGCCAAGTGGTGCACATCTGTAATTGCAGCACTCAGGAGAAATTCAAGGTCATCCCTAGCTACACAGGGAGTTCAAGGTTGGCCTGGGCTGCAAGAAGCTCTGTCTGAAAACAACACAACTGTGTCAGGTACAAGTAAACTCACGTCATTGCTATGCAGTGACTCTTGCTGAATACTTTGAAAGTGAAATAAGTTTTCCACTTTAAAAATATGTATGAGCAGGCTGGATATATGATCAAGAGCACTTGTTCTTGCGGAAGACCCAGATTAGATTCCCAACATTCACATAGTGACTCACACACACATAACTCTCGTACAGGGGATCTCACTTCTGACCGCTGCACAAGGCAATCACGTGGTATACAGACATACGTATGAGCAAAACACTCATATACATAAGAGAATTAAATATATATGTATTTCCATATGTAGTATGGTATACATACCTATAATTCTAGCACTTGGGAGACAGAAGCAAGATCAAGGAGTTCAAAGTCAGCCTTATCTACGTAGCAAGTTGGAAGCCAGCCTGGGCTACATGAGACTCTGTCTCAAGATAGAAAAAATAGCCTGGCAGTGGTGGCACACGCCTTTAATCCCAGCACTTGGGAGGCAGAGGCAGGCGGATTTCTGAGCTGGAGGTCAGCCTGGTCTACAGAGTGAGTTTTCAGGACAGCCAGGGCTATACGGAGAAACCTTGTATTAAAAAAAAAAAAAAAAAAAAAAAAAAAACCCAATAAAAATCAAAGCAAAATAAGATAGAATTCATTTCTAACATTGTATAAAATGATAAGGAATAAAATGAGACGTAAATCATATTTGAAGTTACTAGATAGTTTATGTAGTAAATATGCATATATGCATATAACTGTTATTATACAAGGAAGACACCCTTATTCTAAATGTACTTATCTACTTATTTTTGTGTGTATCAGTGTTTTGCCTACATGTATGTAAGTGCAGTACATGTATATCTGCTACTCATAGATGTGAGAAGAGGAGGACCTCAGGTCTGTTGGAGTTACATGGTGGTGAGCCACCACGTAGGTACTGGAAATTGAATCTGGATCCTCTGGAAGAAAAGCTAGAGCTCTTAACTTTTGAGTCATCTCTCCAGCCCAAGACAGCCATATTCCAAAACCATGTTAGAAGAGGGGGACAGAAAAGATAATGGATTTTGTATACACGCACACACACACACACACACACACACACACACACACACACATATGTACATATATATAAAATTTTTCTTTAACATATTGTATAAAATGTTTATATATTATAAACATCACTCCTCATTACTAGTTACATTTGTATGTTAATTTACTTAAATAGTTTAATGACTGCATGGTTAAAATGGCTTTGTTTTGTCAAGTAGAAATACTTTGAGTTTTATATTTTAAGGCTGGTGCTCAAGTATGAGTTTTCCGTGAAGCAAGTAAGTTCTAGCGGCTTTTCTCACGCTCCGTGACTGAGCACGAGTCATTCAGTTTTAAAATAGCCAAAACCTCAGGGAATTAAAAGTAAGTCAGAATAGTTCAAGTGATGTTTTTGTTTTTATGTAGAAATTTAATGGGACAAAGTACTGAAAATACTAACTAGATGCTTATTTTTATATATTTGTGTATGTTTTATTTTCAAGCTATGCATAAAATGTCTGGTGACTAAGTCTTTGTCCTCTCTGACATCTGATACATATCTTTTTAGCAAAACATGTATGTCAGTGATCTGACAAGCTTTTGATGACTTATATCAATGTTATTAGTAATGTTTAAATTTGTTTTAAAGAAAAGCCTAAAAAAAGAAAAGAAAAGAAAAAGCTGGGCAGTGGTGGTGCACGCCTTTAGTCCCAGCACCACTTGGGAGTCAGAGGCAGGTAGATTTCTGAGTTCAAGGCCAGCCTGGTCTACAGAGTGAGTTCCAGGACAGCCAGGGCTACACAGAGAAACATTGTCTCAAAAAAAAAAAAAAAAAAAGAAAAAGAAAAGAAAAAAAGAAAAGCCTACTTGCAGATGTGCTATGTAGGGTACAGCTCAGTTTCAGTGCTGCAGGTCAGGGCTCAGAACTTGCCTAGCACACTGCTTTCTGATGCCATTTCCTATGCAACCCTCGCTTCTAGGTTTATGTACTTGTGTATACTTTAAAATAATATTTTCTGTTTCAAGAAGAAAAATGAATAGTATTATGTTTTCCTTGAATGTCAAGTATCTATTAAAAAACGTGTACAGGCAGTTTGGACTAGGCAGTTGAAGAAAGCAGAAGATTCATAGCAGGGAGACACTAGAGAACATACATCGAAGGGATACCTCCGCCTTCTGCAAGCAAAGGAACAACGCTTGGAAAACTAAAAGGAGGGTCAGATACAGTATTTTAGTAGAAAAGCATTGGTAGCTTATTGTTAATTATTGACTACAAGAACAAGGGAAAAGACTGAGAGATTTATAAAGCATGGTATTTGGGGGTAAGGTAAGTTATAGACTAAGAAGGGGGTTGTGATTCGAAGAAGTTATGCTAAGAATGGCCATGACCCTGTGTCCTGAATAATGCATGTGAGTGGGCCTGCTGTAAAGAGTTTTGACCTTATAGCTGCATCTTAATGTAAATCTTACGTGCCAGGGGCCTGGGAGATAGATAATGCAGTGTCAGACTACTGGTCTGAAAGTATAACACCCTGGACGCTGTGCCCAGCAGGTAGTTTGTGAGCATAGGCCACAGCTTCAAGGAGGGCAGTCCTGCCTGTTCTAAGTGGTTCCTACTCCGTTTTATAGTTTGTTTTTCTCTTTATATTGGGAATAATGCATTTTGTTGTTAGGTCAATCTAATTCTCACTGAGTTTTGGGGGGCATTTTTCCTGGAAAGCAGAATCAGGGACTTGATTTTTGTTGTTTCGAGTAGTAAGTCTTATTTCAGTATGGGATACCCCTAAAGCACCCCTCCCCCACAACCTCCCCATGCCACAAAGTTTGAATCTTCTAATCTTAACTGGGAGCTTTTATTCAGTTTATAGAGACCACAAGTAAGTATTTTTGAGCAACTAATTTTTGCCTTAACCTATAATTTAAGAACTGTGGAACATACATTCAAAATTGTTCTACTGTAATCAAGAAAGCTTATCTTAAAATCATCAGTTCTGCCGGAGGCCGGTCTTAAAATTCTGAGTAATGGAAAGACTTCTCTGGTTGGCATACTTTTCTATTTTAGACAATACACCATTTGAAGAATTTAAGGAAAGGACAAAGGAGATCTTCTGTTCTTGTAACTCACGCTGAACTGATGCCTGACAAGACGGCAACCCACGAGGTTCACAGACACATTTCTCACCATGCCAACGCGCTGTGCCACTTTCACATCGCAGCAAGCATCAACCCATCCACAGGTACCATGTAGTATAAATGTGCTGAAGTAAGGCAAGCAAATTGAAAAACAATGTTACTTTTATAACCTGGTTTTTATTTTATGTCACCCTTTAAAATACTTCTTAGAGTGAGAATATAATACAAGGTAATCCTTCTTCAGTTGGGTCTCTGTGATTTTTAGGGTATAATTTCTATAAGTATATTTGAGCATTTTTGTCTAGAATACAACAAAGGTTCCAAGTAAACCAGAGCTGTACTTGAGCCTGGACATACAAATGGTATTAGCTTGGGTATTTAGCATATTCTTTCCAGAGTTTAACTGTTTTTTGTATCCTTAGCTAAGTAGTTTATATCTTGGCATAGCTTATTTTCTATCTATGCAGACTTTCTTGGCCTATCCTTAGCTAGAAAAATATTTCTCTCTTAGCCTTGGTATTTTCTTCTAGCTTGTCTTCTTATCTGGCTAAGAATGAACAGAAACAGGTTTTATGTTGGCAAAGCATGTTTGAGAGCTTCTCTTTAAGGGCATTGTGGTTTTTTTTGTTCTAAAAATATATAGAAACACTATAAATTTCTTGCTGCATTGATGATAGAACTGTATTTATAGAAATCCAGTCCTACTTTATCAATTGGAGGTCTGTTGCTTAAGGGTGAAAAGAGTTTCTTTTCTTTTTTGTTTTTTTGAGACAGGGTTTCTCTGTGTAGCCCTGGCTTGTTCTGGGACTCACTCTGTAGACCACGCTGGCCTTGAACTCGGAAATCCACCGCCTCCGCCTCCCAAGTGCTGGGATTAAAGGCGTGCGCCACCACTGCCCAGCAAGAGTTTCATTTTTAAATGCTTGTTCATATAATGATGATACTTGCTGAATACAATTCCTAGAATCTGATCTTTAAAACAGTGGTTACAGATGTGTGCTATCCAATGACCTTGAAATATGACTGTTCTAATGAAGCTTGCTGTACTGTACGCACAGGATTTCCTATGATAGTATAAAATAGAATGAAAAATTTTTTGCTAATAGTTTTATTTCTATTGATTACTTGTTGAAATTACATTTTTCATATTTTTAGAAGAAACAAAATATATCACTAAGCTAAGTTTATCTATTTTTTAGACATACATAGTTACTACTAATATTATTAGTAGTAAATATAAAAAATATTTATGTGAAAATTTTTTTGTGCAACGTATTCTGATCATTGTTTTCCCTTCTCATTTCCTAGATCTGTCCCACCTCCCCATTCTCTTAACTTGATGCCTTCTTTTTTTCTCTCTTTAGAAAACAAACAGGCAAATAATAAAAAAGGGAATAAAAAAAATACAAGAAGCATATGTGTATTTGTGCACACACATGCGTACACACAAACTCAAACTCAAAATCAGATACCATAATATACTGGCAAAAGATTGGTAAGGTAAAAAAAATGCCCAAACAGAGCAACATGAGACAAAAAAAAATACCACAGAGTTTGTTTTGTGTTTGCCTTCTACTGCTGGGCATGGGGTCTGTCCTTAAGTGTGCAAGGGAGATCTGGGAGAAGATTCTGATATCTTCTTCAATGTCTTAAAGTTTTTCTTAACAGGTCTTTGCTTGGTTACTGTTATCTGGTTATTGTGAAAGATATTGTTTCCCTGATTTCTTTCTCAGTGTGTCATTTGTATATCGGAGGGCTACTGATTTTTGTGTGTTAATTTTGTTTCCTGCTACTTGTTAAAAGTGTATCATTTGTAGAAGTTTCCTGGTAGAGTTTTTAAGGTCTTTCATTTCATGTATAAAATTATTATCTATTAATCTGTAAATTATTATCATCTGTACTTTGAACTCTTCCTTTCTAAATTCTACCCCTTGATCTCCTTCAGTTGTCTTACTGCTCTAGCTGAGACTTTACATACCATCTTGAATAGGTATGGAGAGAGTGGACATTCTTGTCTTTTCCAGATTTTCATGGAAATCAATTTAGGCTGTGGGCTTGTTGAGATATGTACATTGCTTGTATTGCTAGTCTCTCCAGGAGGGATGTTGGATTTTGTCAAAGGCCTGTTCTGAATCTTGTGAGGTGATCATGTGGTTTTTGTCTTCTAGTGTGTTTATGTGGTGGTTTATGTTTGTTGGTTAACATTTATTGAACCATCCCTGCATCTCTGGGATGAAGCCTTCTAGTTTTAGAGTCTCCATTGAGAAATTGGGTGTTACTCTGATGGCTCTTCCTTGATATGTTATTCCGTTCTTTTTCTCCCTTGTAGCTTTTTTTATTCTTTGTTCCCTACTTTCATTGTTGATTATTTTGTATTGTGGGGAATTTTCCATCTGCTTGGTGTTCTGTATGCTTTGTGGGCCTCCGACTTTAGGGAAAATTTCTTAAGTTATTTTGTTAAAATACTTTCTTTACCTTAGAGCTGGGGTTCTCTATTCCTAGTGTTATAAATTTGTTCTTCTCATAGTGTCCCAGATTTCTTGGATGCCTGTGCCTGGGTTGTGTTAGCTTAACATATCTTTGCCTGGGATTTCCATTTCTCCTACATTATGTTCAGTGCCTAAAACTCTCTATGAATCTTCTGCTCTGTTGGTAAGGCTACCTCTCAAGTTTTTGTTGGACTTCCTAAAATGTTCATTTCTCAGGTGGGTTTTCTTTAGTGGTTTCTGGTCTTAAACTGTTTTCATTATTTCATTTTACTGTTAGTATTTTCTCAGACTTCATTAAGGGACTCACTCTTATCCCCTTTAAGGTCCTTATTATGTCCTAACATATTCATAATTGGTATTTTGATAGTCTGTTCTTCAGCTATATTACATTTCTCAGGACCTTCTGTAATTCAGGATTCCTGGGTTCTGGTGGAGGGATATGGTCTTGGCTGTTAATGTTTGTATTTTTGTGGTGGTGCTTAGGTATCTGGAGTTAAGATGATTGAGGTAGTTCTAGGTCCTGGTATCTGGTCCTGTCTTTGTTGAGTTGGGCTTCCATGCTTTGGTGTCTGTTGACCTCTCTGGATCTTAGAAAAGTATGGTAGCTGTGTTGCCTGGTAGAGAGTGCTTCTGTAGGTTGGTGGGCGGCAGAGAGGAATAGAGTTGGGCTAGGTGAGGAGACCGAGAAGAGCTTCAGGAAGGAGCTGAGGTGGAGCCACACCAAGGTGCCAGGTCACAGAGAGTTGGAGGTGTGGCAGGAAGAGGAGATCCCGCAAGTAGGTTACTCTATGGCAAAGAATCACTGGAGAGACAGGAATAAAAGGGCTAAGGGGACCCTGAGTCTGAAACAAGAGTTGGAGGTGAGGTGGGAGGAGGGGCACATTTAAGCAGGTTGTTTGTTGCCAGGTTGGCGGTGGTACGGAGGGGTTGTATTAGAGAACAAGGAAGGAGAATAAGAATCACCTACCCGAGTCCATGTCAGATATGGCTGCTGTGTGGTGGAGTTCAGGTAGAAAGCATTTCTAGGCATTGGTGCTTGACATAAAGGAATGGAAGGCGAGAGTTGAGAGTCCACAGAAAGGGGCACGGTTCAGCATAAATGTTTAAACTGTCCTTTATGCCTGCATTTGTTGTTCTCACTATTTTTCTCTTTGATAATGCTACAATGTTTGTTATTTTACTTATATTATCCTTTTGATCTTTTTGCTCCCACCCTGAGTTTTTGAGGCAAGATGTACCCCAAGTTGGTCTTGACTCTAATTATCAGCCTTTGGGGTTCTAGCCACATAGATAAGTGGATATCACTATGTTTAGTTCGGTCTTAAACCTTTATCATATTCTAAGAATGTCCTGTAACTTATTCTAACTTACTTTTTAAAATGTTGGTGGTTTTAGATTTCTTTACAAAAATTTTAACCTTTCAAAAGAAGCTTTTCTTGAGTTGCTGAGTATGATAAAGATATAACTTTAAAAAAAATGATAGTCCACAATAAATTCCATCTACTTTAGAAGCTTGACTGTTACCTGTGTAGACTCTTGAAAATCAGATGGGTATGGGATCACACATTGCTTTATTGTGGATAAATGTAGAGATCATATGTTTTTGTAGCTATTAGGCCTTGCCTTCCAGCCTTATTTCGTTTTCTTTTTGAAACGGGATCCCACTATATAGCCCTGGCTGTCCTGGAGCTCACTATGTAGACTAAGCTGGCCTAAAACCCACAGAGATCTGCTAGGATTAAAGGCATGTGCTACATGCCGTACCCACCTACATACTATTCTGAATAGAATTTTTAAGTCATTTGGCTTGATGCATTATAGATACTCTTGTAAATATAATTTATAGATTGACCAAATTAATTGTTAAACACAAATGCTTTTGTACTATTGATTTTTTTCCTCTTATTTTTTTCAGGAAAACATTTGAATCTGTGATATAACCAAAAGACAATTAGTTGATTTCTTTTATTATTTTATATGTAGAAATATTTTTGCCTATATTTATGTGTATTCACCACAGACATGCTTGTTGTTCAAGGAGATCAGAAGAGGACATTTGATTCCCTGGGCCTGGAGTTACAGATGGTTGTGAGCCATCATGTGGGTGCTAGGAATCAATCTAGGCTTCTTCAAGAGCAACAAATACTCTTATCACTGAGCCAACTGAATTTTCTGACAAATGTCATACTGTTTATATAAATTCACCATATATTAATATCTAGACATAGTTTCATTTATATCTTCGACCTATATGTGTTTGCATATTATGTGTCTTTTTTTCTTTCTGTTGTATGTGTGGGTGTGTGCACATGCATGCATGTGTGTGTCCATACAAAGGTTCATAGTTGAACCTGGGAGTCTTTCTTAATCACTCTCCATTGTATTTATTGAGGCAGGATTTCTCAAGTGAACCCAGAGCTCACCAATCTAGCTAGTCTGACTAGGTAGCTTCTGGAATCCTGTTTCAGCCTTCTGATTGCTGGAATTTCAGATGTGCCATGGTGCCCACCTAGCATTAACATGGACTCTGGGCATCTGAACTCTGGTTCTCATTTTGGCTTGGTAAGCACTGTTATCACTGAGCCAGTTCCCTGGTCCTTTCCTTCATCCTTGTGTTTTTCCCTCTCATCTTATAGGAAAGTTTTAGATATTCAGCAAAATTACACTTTCATAGCTGTCATGTAGATTTAACGATTCACATTCATTTGTAAGTGTGTGTGTGTGTGTATGTGCATGCACATGTGATCATGTGTGCATGTGTGGGAGTCTTTTCCTTAATCTTTTCAAAGTGATGGGCACATATCATGGAATTTTACCCTTAGGAACTTGGAGTATTTCCTTACGAGTAAGGAAAGTCGCTCCCATAGCATCATTGTCAGTGTCTAGGAACTGGTTAAGGCAGTCCACACAGTTTAACATCCAGTTCATGTTTAAACTTCTTCACTTACCTCTTATAGCTGTGTTCACCCACCCCCTTTCCTCAAAACCAAGACTCAATAAGGTCGAGGTGTTGTTATATTTGGTTTTGAAATTAGTACTATAATTTAATTTCATGTAAGAGTATGTCATTAGTTCTTAATATTAATGTTCACCATTAAATTCAGTTAAAGTTGTTACAAATCCTGGTAGAATCATGCTGACACTTTTTTTAGCACCTTCTCTGAGTAAATATATGACAAATCATGATGAACACTTGTCATATCTTTAAAGAAATTGGAGTACCATATTGAAAGTTTAATCTTTTTTGTTTCTACAGATATTCCAAATGTCCTGGTTGGCACTGCATTTAATATTGATGATATCAATGGAGGATTTGTAGTTCATTGGTTAAACAACAAGGAATTTCATTTTACATTATCAACTGAAATATTTATGCACCAATTACGAAAACTTTCTGAAAAACAATTAGATGATGAAAGTGATGGTGCAGACAGAGAAGATGAGGGGCGCTCACAGGAGGAGAGAGAGAGGGGTTTACGGATGAAGCTGGACCACGGTTTGTATTCCTCACAGTGCTTTCCTATACGTACGGGTCACCTCATAGAGCAGGCACCGTGCGTGTTCCTGCGCCCATCACCTAACTCTAGCTGATGGTGTGCTTTGCTTGTGATGTGGACTCATGCATGCTAGGCAAGATTTCCGTGACTGAGCTATCCCTGCAGCCCTTTTCATTTTATTTTGAGATATAACGTTCCTGACTGGCCAGACTGGCCTTGAGCTTGAATTCCTCCTGCCTGAGTCTCCTAAATAAATAGGATTACAAACTTGTGAGTGCATGCCAGCCAGACTCTCTCTGTATATATATCTTATTATAGTACCTTGAATAATGTCGTACTTTGGAAGCCATGTTCTTTTTTGGGAAATATGTTTTGATAATTTTAATAATAAAAATATGGTGTAGTTTTTATTTATCTAAAAATAATAAGATAATAATTTCAATTTGGACAAGAAATACTTTTGCTGACCATAAATTATAAAGGTAATTTTTAGTTTTTAAATGAATTTTGTAGTATTATGTAGTATATATTCTGATAAATATATTTTCTGATTTAGAATTATCCCTGGATAGAGAATCTGAGGCAGGTACAGGATCCTCAGAACATGAAGATGGAGAACGAGAGGGAAGTCCTAGAACCCATGCACGACCTAGCATCTCAATGCCACTGCCTACAGTGCTGCTGGATCGGAAGATTGAAATGCTGCTGACAGAGTGGAATAAAAACCCAGACATGTTATTCACGATACACCCTGTAGACGGGACTTTCCTAGTGTGGCATGTAAAGTATTTGGATGAATATAACCCTGGAATATTTAGACAAGTTCAGGTATATGTCCCTCATGAAAACGGTTATAGTTTTAAAGTAACAAGATGCTATATAGACTTCACAGATTTTCAAAATTATTAAACAATTTAGCTTTTATAAGCAACTAAGAAAAAACATATTCTTGTTTTCAAAGGGGTCAGTACCACACATTTTGCACAATTAGTTAATTCAAAGAAATGTTTTTTCTCTTTTAAAAACACTGAGTATTGGGCTGGAGAGATGGCTCAGAGGTTAAGAGCACTGACTGCTCTTCCAGAGGTCCTGAGTTCAATTCCCAGCAACCACATGGTGGCTCAGAACCATATGCCATGGGATCTGATGTCCTCCTCTGGTGTGTCTGAAGACAGTGACAGTATACTCATATACATGAAATAAATAAATAAATAAATAAATCTTTTTAAAAAACACTGAGTATTTAAATGACTACTCATGCTTTCTGAGAATTATAATATTTTTAGTGCAAACTAAGGGAACTGTTTTGAAAATAGGATGTATTCTTTTTTTCAGTTTTTTTTCCTCCTCTTCCCCCACCTCCTCCTTTTTAAGGGACAGGGTCTTATGTAGCCAAGCTGGTCTTCAGCTAGTCGTATTGCCAGGGATGCCTTCGGTTCCTGGTCTCCTTCCTCCCAAGTGCTGACATTGCAGGTGCATGCTCATCTTCAGTTTCAGAAGTCACATCAAGCCGCTTTCTTGTGGTCTCATTCTTAGCTTTATTATAAGTGAGGTACACAATTACAGTTATTTTGGTGTTAGCTATAAGCAACGTATTTGAAACTTTATCATTCATCTTGTATTAGGATATTACTAATGATCTATTATATAAATCAAAGAGTTAAACTATACAGAGGTTAAACATGATTTTTTTTTTCCTAGGGGGCTAGGATTTGGAAGTTTGAAAATAGAAGTGTGTTTGGCAAAGTCTTTTTGAAAGAAGGCAAAGTCCTTATAATGAACCATCAATTTGTGTTTTTCAGGTTTCTTTTTCCTCTCGGATTCCTGTTGCATTTCCCTCTGGGGATGCCAACTCTCTTAGTAAAAACATCATGATGTATGCTTGTGTAAATGCTACAAAAGATTCATACAATACCCCATCACAGCAAGAGGTGATGTCTGTAGATAATCCTCACGGATCACAGCCACACTCTACATCACACAGCATTGATATGAACATTTTAGCACCTACGGTAATGATGGTCTCTAAACACATAGATGGGTCTTTGAATCAGTGGGCAGTCACATTTGCTGATAAGTCAGCCTTTACCACTGTTCTGACCGTATCCCACAAGTTCAGATACTGTGGTCACCGATTCCACCTCAATGATCTGGCTTGCCATTCCGTTTTACCTCTGTTGCTGACATCTTCCCATCATAATGCTCTGTTGACTCCTGAGTCAGACTGTCAGCGGGACTCGGACAGTAAATTAAATAGATTAATAGATCCTGTAAAACACACAAAAGGTTCATCAAAACAGCCTCTTAGAAATGCAGCAACCCGTACATTTCATGACCCAAATGCAATCTACAGTGAACTTATTCTGTGGCGTGTAGACCCCATTGGACCTTTGTCATATACTGGAGGAGTGTCAGAATTGGCTCGAATTAACTCTTTACATACCTCAGCCTTCTCTAATGTGGCATGGCTTCCAACTCTTATTCCTAGTTATTGTCTTGGTAAGTATTTATTTAATTGTAAAATGAATAAAAGCTTTTATTTGTTTTAGTTTTTTAAGACAGTGTTTCTCTGTATAGCCCTGGCTGTCTTAGAACTCTCTGTAGACCAGGCTGGCCTTGAACTCAGTGATCTGCCTGCCTCTGCCTCCCAGGTGTTGGAATTAAAGGCATGTGCCACCACCACTCACTGAATAAAAATTTTAAAATGTTTACTTTTTATGAACAAAATCTTTTTTCTTCTTTATTTTTCTTTTGAGTCATCGTATCTTGCAATATGCTACATAGACCATGCTGGCCTCAGACATTGAGATCCTGCTGCCTCCCATGTGCCGATACTACCATCATGTTTGCTCACAAAATGATTTATATTTACCATAGTTAAGCTCCTTTAAAAAATATTTTTATTTTATGTGTGTAAATCTTTTGCCCACATAAATGTCTGCACCAAATGCCTGCTTGGTGCCATCAACGTCAGAAGAGGATGTCAGAGTTTGGGGACTGAGTTACACATAGTTGTGAGCCACCATGCAGGTGCTGGAGATCAAACCAAGGTCCCCTAAGAACAGTTAGTGCTTCTGACTGCTGAGCTATCTCTCCAGCTCTTAGGTATTTTTTTTAATAGGTTGTCAGAATGTTTGTACATGCTTATTTTTAGAATTTTAAAGTTTTTATAGTTTTTCTACTGAGTTTTTGTTAATAAGTTTATATATTTTTGTTAATAAGTTTATTGTATTCATTTAAGTCTGATTAAGGATGATAGTTACACCTAGAAAGAAAGATGTAATTAGTTGTTTCTTATATTTTAGTCAATAATAAAAATAAATTATATGCTGTAACCCCAAGACTTTATTTTCTTTTTCCAGGCACATATTGCAATTCTGCAAGTGCTTGCTTTGTTGCATCTGATGGCAAAAATCTAAGACTCTATCAAGCTGTGGTTGATGCAAGAAAATTATTAGATGAACTATCAGACCCAGAAGCCTCAGTAAGAATTTTCAAATCAGTTTCTAATCTAATAAATTCCCTTTTTAACTTCACCTAAGACCATGGTTTGTTAGTTGTTGTTTGGGGAATGAGAATGTATTTGTGTAGGACAGACAATAAGACACACACACACACACAAATTTATTTCTTGTGTTTTAAGGTATACAGATTAAAACTTAAATGCTACACCTCAATACATTTAATATACAAACAAATATCTTGTCATTTCCCTAAATTACTGATTTTCTAGTTTGATTTTTTTAAAAAGATTTTTAAAAACAAAGTTTTTTAAAAAAATGCATATTTATGGGTATTTGTATGTTTTGGTGTGTATATGCCATGTGTGTTCAGGTGTCCACAGATGGTGTTGTTAGGTCCTTTGGAGCTGAAGTTACAGACAGTTCTGAGCATCCAATATGGGTGCTGAGAACCAAAATTGGGCCCTCTGGAAGAGCAGCAAGTCCTCTTTAAGTGCTGAGTCCCTTCTCCATTCCTAGTTTGAGTATCTAAATATTGCTTTTAAGGCATCTTTACCTAATGGTTTATAGTAGAAAATTAGAATATTTCTAAGCCTAACTTATTTAAAAATACTCTGTGGCTAGAATATATTATCTATATATTTCATATATAGATAAAGTAGTAGCCCCTCATTCTAGTAGTTATGTATGAGACTAGAAGTCATGTATTTTACTCAATATTTGGATTTGAACATTGACTTTTCCATTTACTGATAAAGACATATCTCTTTATAAAATGCCTGTTCTAAAATGTTTCCAGTATTGAATACCAAATATTAGGCTGAGAAGACAGCTCAGTGAGTAAAAGCATTAGCCCTGTAATAAGCCTGACAGCCTGACTTAGAGTCCCAGATGTCATGAAAAGCTCAGTCTATAATCCTAGCATGTCTGTGCTGGGATAGGAGACAGGAGAACTAGCTAGAAGCTTGTTTAGGCAGCGCAGTAACAGAAACAAGAGACCTTGCTTCAAAAGCAAAGTGGGAGAGAACTGACTGCTCCCAGCCTGTCCTGACCTCTTCATATGCACTGTAGTGTGCTACTGGACCCTCCCCCAAGGAATCAGTGAGTAGTAACAGAAGTTGGAGCACCAGGTGAGTGCCTTCTGAGTGTCTTGTACCTCTTGATGTGTAGAGGACACAGAACATAGTTAGTGTTTACCTTTAAGACAATTTTAATTTAATTGAAAAAGAAATTATTAATAGCTAGGTGTGATGGCACACGCTTGTAATTCTAGCGCTCGTACAGTTAGAAGCTGGAGGATCAGGAAATTTGAGGTTATCGTTGGTTACATAATCAGTTCTGGGGCATACGGAGCCACATGGGACTCTGTCTCAGAACACGAGAGAAAGTATTAGTAAAAGATTATGGTGTAAGGCAAGGGGAGGTATTCAGGTGCTATTCAGTTGGTTGCTAACACTTGTTCTAGACACGGTGGGAAAGCATTTTGGGTTCTTGGTGTAGAGAAAGTCTCAGCTCTGCTATATAATACTCTAAATTCATCTGCTTTTTTTCCTGATAGTGGAAGCTAAATGAGGTCTGACCTGGTTACTATTTGGATGGGACAGAGTCTGCAAACTTAGCATCGTAGAGTTGGAGTTGGAGTTGGACAGTGCATTAGAGATGAGCTACCATACCCAGCCATTTGACGTTTTAGTCCAGTCTGTCTTACGCTGTCATCTGTTGTCTGACCACCAGAGGGAACTGATTCTGATGCACATCATGCTGTCTTTGGATTAATGTTGCTATTAAGTTGAAATTCAATATGTTTTCACAAATTGTCTTGGCTAGTCATAGTTCTTCTTAGAGCAAGCACAGAGAGTGCCATAGATAAAGATAATCCAGGTTGCAAACCTTGGCTTTCTCTCCCCTTAGGAAAAATTTGTTTCATTTCTGGCCACAAGTTTTTCTTCTGTGTATTTGGGTGTGTGTGTGCGTGTGCCATTGACTTGTGTACAGCGGCCAGAAGAAGGCATCAGTTGTCGTCCTCTGTCACTGTCTACTCTCTTTCCTGAGGTAGGAGCTTTGACTGAACCTGGAGTTAGGCTGGTGGCCGACACTGCAGCAGTCCTGCTTCTGTTGTCCCATTACTGATGCACTGCTTCCACACCCAGCATTACACAGGACTGGGATTCCAACTCAGGCTCTCGGGCTCTGCAGCAACACACGTACACACTTACACACTAGAGCATGTCTTCAGCCTGTAACAGTTCCTCCCTCCCTCCCCCCCTCCCTGCTTGCTTTTTGTTTTTGAGATGGGTTTTCTCTGTGTATCTCTGGCTATCCTGGACCTTGCTCTGTAGACCAGGCTGGCCATGAGCTCACAGAGATCCACCTACCTCTGACTCTTAAGTGCTAGGACTAAAGGTGTGCACCATCACCACCTGGCTAGCCTAACAGTTTCTTAATTGTTTTACGTTTGCCTTGGCTAACCTAAGCATTGTAGGCTGTAAGGGATAGAGTTGTGCTACAGCCTCTTTCATTAGTCACTGCTATGTCTGTCACTCTCCACACTCTCTGCAGGTCATTGATTCACGTTTGCTTGACCATCAGTTAAATGCCCCAAGGTCTTTGTGAGTAAATCAGATCTACTCCATTATAACTTGTACATTTGAGTTTGGGACTCACTCAAATGTAGATATATTTTCCTATTGTAGTAATAACCCAACCTTTTACTGTCTTTTTGAATCTAGACTCTTACATTCGATGTATTTGATACTGCTTTGTACTTAACGCTAATTGTATGTTTGACTGTCAATTAAAGATGCTAAGCAGAAGATGTCTGAGTAGAGTCTAGCAGTATACCTTTAAACTCTTTAATAGTTCTATTGTCCGGAGTAATTCCAGGGTGTCCCAAAAGTTTCTCTGGAGGAGCTTGTTGTATGTTGTGCTAAAATAAAATACACTCACTCTACCTACCAAATCTTCTACGTAAAAAGAAGGAAGTTAAATGTATACAAATGATACTATTTTGAGACAGGGTCTTGGTGTGCAGTCCAGGCTGTTCCCATACTATCTGTCTTCTACTTCCTGAGTACTAGGATTATAGGTGCGGACTACCACACTTTACTTCTTTCACACCATTTGATACCAAAACATAAATTATACTACATAGAAAGAAAGTTTCTTAATTTGGTTTCTCTAAGCATGGTATTTCCTTTTTAAAAATTTAATGATAACAGGGATTGAACTTAGGACTTTGTTACATGGTAGGCAGACACACTTCCACGGAGCTTTCTCCTAGCCTTTTCTTTTGAGATAATCTCACTAAATTGCTCAGGCATGCCTTGAACCTGTTCCTGTCTTCCTTGGCCTCCCATGTGGCTGCCCAGGCAGGTCTTGAACTTTTACTGTCCTGTCTTAGCCTCTTGGGTGGCTGGGACGATAGGCCTTTGCCATCAGCAGCGTGCCTTGTTGTGCCAGGAAGCATTCATGAACCCTGAAAGACCACCAAGAAGCTGACTTGCATGCAGTCACATTAGGGTCTCTATTACAAACTCAAGTTCGGGCTTACTCACTGCCAGCTCAGAGGACAGTGTGATGTAGCAGCCCTGACTCCCCGCAGGACAAGGTTTTATAGAAAATAGAAGTAAGGGAGGGGCGGGGTCCAGTGTGGCAAATACCTAATGAATATTGTCTACTGTAAGCTGTTAGGTGTGTGCTCTGAAGCAAGACCATGTATAATCATAAGGGCTCTGAAAGTACATCTGAAACAAGAAGACTAATCTTTGATTAACTGTTGCTAGGAAGTAGCTAGGGAGTATATCTGGCCGAGGACAAGCTGTGGGTCCTTCCTGGTACTTAGGTGCAGCTTGAGTTCACCTGTGGGCCAAGTTTTCAGGCCTTTTTTTTTTTTTTTTTAAAGATGGAGTCTGGTCCCAAGATGGAGTAGGTTTGGCCTCTTAGCCTTTGTTTTTGAAAACTAGACATGGGTCTGGTTTTAGTTCAGTCACTGTGATGTTTCTCTTGGCTTGCCGAGTTTCAGTCTTGCATTATGGCCTGCATTATTTGACCTTTATTATGAGTCTATTAGCTATTGTTGTTTGTTTGTATTGAGAGTGTTTTTAAAAAAGGCTTTTGTCTTATGAATATTTAAGTGCTATAGTTATTTCTCTAATAAATGGAATGTTGCCCAGTTTATGTGTTGCTGGCTATTGAAACTAGAGCATTGTATACACTAGGCAAACATTTTCTAGACTGGTTCCTCCTGGTTAATTTTCTTGATATTTTCAAGGAGCTATGTTTCATTGACCCTTTTGTTTCTCTCTTTTTTTTCTTTGTTTTTATTTTATTGATTTGTCTGCTTTTATCTTTATTTCCTAACTTTTGCTTGCTTTGGGGTTTCTTTCTTTAAATTTATTCTTCTGTCATATATTTTATCCTGACTGAAGTTTCTCCTCCTTCCTGTAGTCAGTACCCCCTCTCTCCCTGTTCCCTTTCCCCCAGATCCACTTTTCCCCCAGTTCTCTTCAAAACAGGGCGGGCCTCCCAGGGATATCAACCAAACATGGCATATCAAGTTTCAGTAAAACTAGGCACCTCTCTCATATTAAGTCTGGATGAGGCAACTCAGCAGAAGGAAAAGTGTAACTTTAATTTTTTCAAACCTTATTTTTTTTTTTTAAGGTTTTTTGAGACAGGGTTTCTCTGTGGAGCCCTGGCTGTCCTGGAACTCACTCTGTAGACCAGGCTGGCCTCGAACTCAGAAATCCACCTGCCTCTGCCTCCCAAGTGCTGGGATTAAAGGCGTGCGCCACCACCGCCCGGCTCAAACCTTATTTTTAATGATGGTTCTTAAACACTTTTAACCTTCCTTGTAGCCCACCATCCACCAGAGGTAGTGGAAAATAAAGGATATGGGAGGGGGAGAGGAGTGGACCTGTTAGAAAGGTTCTTTGGAGCAACTTTTTCTGTGTTCTCTAGAAATCTGGAAATTGCCAGTTCAGTTCACAGATTAGCAGGCAGCAATAGCTTGATCCCATTTGCAAACACGTCACAGATACATCAACAGTCCAGTTCAGTAGAGTCTAGTTAGCAACCTAGCAGAGACAGGCAGGTCTAGCCTTGGCTCGAGTCAGCAGGAGGGGCCAGAAGAAACACCAGGAGATCTCTACTGAGCGTCCCTCAGGAAAGTGAAGGTCAGTAGAGACTGGAGACCCACAAGCATTACGTAGCTAGCTGTACCAGCAGGCCAAGCTCTGTCCGCGTAGCTCTGTGGTTTCTTATTTATACTCTCCAAACACTGTGTGTCCTCTATGTGCCTCACCTGAACACAGGTCTTGCCTCAGCACATGCACCCAAACAGCCTGAGTCTGCACAAGTTTCAAGAAACTGCAGCACACCACCAGAAGTTTTCTGATGCCTTTCTCTCTATGGTGTCCCAGCAAATGCAGCTCAACTATGCAGTGTAAGGTGGACCAGTACATGTGTGTTGTTAGCAATGAATCCTTCATCATGTGCCCTTTCACCTGCTTGCTTTAGCAGAACATCCTGTCTCCTGTGTCTGCTTCAGTGAAACATTTCTTCATGAGTCAGCCTTAACTTTCACACCAGTTTCCACTTTAACGAAACATTCCTTCATGTGTTTGCCCCAGCAAAACACCATCCAACCAACTTTCCAAAGAACTCTTACATTTTCACTACAGAAAAGGGTCCCAGAAACATGTGAGAGAGTCGGAGACAGCTCCCACTCCTACTGTTACAGGAGTCCCACAAGAACACCAAGCTACACAACTGTAGCATATATGCAGAAGACCTAGGTTGGGTCAGTCTCCGTGAGTCCCTATAAGCCCAGGTTTGTGGATCTGTGGGTTTTCTTGTGGTGTCCTTGACCCCACTGCCTCCTTCAGTCCTTCCTCCTCCTCTTCCACAGGATTCCCCAAGGTCTGCTAATGTTTGGCTCTGGGTCTTTGCATTTGCTCCCATAGGTTGCTGGATGAAGCTTCTAATGACAGTTATGCTATGTTAGAGTATAACAGAGTATCATCAGGATTCATTTCATTGCCTTTTTTCTTTCTTTCCTTTTGCTGGGCATATTTGGTTTTATTCTAGGTCTCTGGGGTATCCAGCCTCTGGTTCCTGGTCAGACATAGCTCCATGGCTCCATCTAGTGGCGTGGGTTTCAAGCTGGACCAGCCATTGCCTGAACACTCCCCAAATTCTGTGCAACTTTACATCAGCACATCTTGTAGTTAGCAGCTTACCTGTGGTTTTCATCTTTAGTCTTCAGGTTTTGTGGCTGGGTTGGTGTTCCAGTCCCTCCACTGGAAGCCTTGCCTACTTACAGAAGACGGCCGGTTCAGGCTCTGGGTCCTCATTATCATTAGTTTCCTAGGTCTTACTTGTCTTGGGTTTTCTTTCTTTATGGAAAGAGGAGCTTAGATTATTAATTTGAAATTTATTTTTGCTGGACAGTGGAGGTGCACGCCTTTAATCCCAGCACTTGGGAGTCAGAGGCAGGTGGATTTCTGAGTTTGAGGCCAGCCTGGTGATTTCCAGGACAGCCAGGGCTACACAGAGAAACCCTGTCTTGGAAAACCAAACAACAACAACAAAAATAAATAAATAAATAAATAAATAAATTTATTTTCTAAATTAAAATTTGTTTTGAGATTTATTTATATTTTATGTGTGTGGATGTTTTGTTTGCTTGTATTTCTGAGTATCATATGCATTCCTGGTAGCTGAGGAGGCCAGAAGAAGGGTATTAGATCCCCTGAAACTGGAGTTACACACAGCTTCTTAGCTGCCATCTGGGTGCTGGCAATTGAACTGAATCCTTTGGAAGAATAGTCATTGGTCTTAACCACTGAGCCATCTGTCCAGAACCCTAAGTTTTTGTTTTTGTTGTAATATATATATATGCAATGTGCACATGTGGGTTTGTGCACAGGTGTGTGTTCATGTGCTCACAAAAGCTGCAACTGTGGACATGTCAGAGAGAGATGGAGATCTCTTCTCTACTGCCCCCACTGGTCAGAGTCTCTTTTCCTGGTAGTTCTTCACTGCTGCAGTAGAGCTGGAAAGGGGCCTTCCTGTGTCTTGCAGGTTTCAGCTGTCTCAGACATGGGAACATTTATTTATCTCCCAAATCTCAGAGGCTTGAGGAAACTGCTCTCTTCAACTAACAGATCCTGTTTTGAGGGATAGTGCATTGAGTTCTTGTGTATCTTTACTGACTGTAAGAGTTCTCTCAGATATTGAGAGGATGTTAACATATCTTAACTGTAATTGGGAGTTTGTGTATTTTTCCTTCGAATTAAAAAAAATTACCTCATATATTCAAAAAATTTGTTTTTCGTTGTTTGTTCCTTTTGGCCACATATATATCTAACTTGAAGTCAAGGGTGTCAAAGGTCAGGCCTTCTCAGGGTTCTGGGAAGATTCCTTCCTTGCTTGTCCTAGCTCCTGGTGGCTCAGGGAAGACTGGCACCAGAAGCTGCTGAAGTCCTTTGAGTGTTTAGAATCTTGAGCCATTTGAGTGTCAGAGCTCCATAATACAAGGATTCTGGGCTTTGTGTTTATTTCTGTCTACACTGAGTGTAACATGTTCTGTAAAATGCCTGCCATTTGTGCTTATCCTTTTTTCTTTTTCATTTGTAAGTTCCTCTAGCTACTTCCTCTACTAATCATAAGTCAGAAGAGCAAGAAGTTGGCATATGCTTTCATATTCCTCAAAGTTAGAGTTTTCGCAGACGTTGGATAAAGGCCAGCTTACCCTCTTCCACCTCCCACCATAGCAGACATTGAAAAGATTTGAGTATTTTTATGTAGATGGAGAGGTAGATCTTGAGGACATTGAAAATATTGGGCAGGGAAGCCAAGTGATCAGTCTGTGTGATGGTTTATAGTTGGGTGTGCACTGGCAATGTGATGGGAGCAAGGAGTGTGCTGAGGTCAGCTCAATACGTTTAGACAGACTCTAGCTAGAGGTGGGGTTCCGTGTAGACCAGGGAAGAAGAACAGACATAGGAGTTGGCTGAATATGGATACGAAGCTATGATCCTGAGGTTTCTAGTGTGATTATGGTTCTGGTATGGCAAGATACTTGGAAGGTATTTATGATTTAAGTTGGAGATACATCAAATGTTGGGGTTGCTGTAATTTTAGGTTTCTAGGTGTGGCTTGGATGATTATTTTATAGATAATTGTAAATAAATTAGCAAGGCCTGTGGGTCATGGTGATGCATGCAGGTTGATGCAGCACTTGGGAGGCAGAGGCAGGTAGAACTTTGTGAGTTCAAGGGCAGCCTAATTATTTAGTGAGTTCCAGGACAGCCAGGGGTATGTATAAGGACCCTGTCACAACCCTAATCCTCCCAAAATAGCAGTGTTTCACATTATATAGCAGTGGATATTTGGAATTTATTATTTTAAAGACATAATTGAATGTTACTAGGCATTGGTAAGTGTACATATGTATACCCTAATAAAGAAAAGATTCTCTTCAGCCAACTGTTTATTAAAGATATTTAAAAATGTTTCATATTTTAATATTAAGTTATAATTTAATCTGAATATCAGTAATTTTAGTGCTTAAAACATAAACTTTTGAATCTCTGCAAGTGATGCTAGATTTATTCATTCATCAAGTATGTAGGGTCATTTCAGGACGACTAAATAAGCCACAGTCTGGGGTTGGAGATAGAGTGGTTTAATATGTACTTCTGTTACTAAAAGCAAGCCTTTAGAGTAGGAACTCTGTAACTGTAATTTGTTTTCCCTCATTAATTCATTGATTTGCTAATCTACCAATATTTAATTTTCATCAGTGACCCACTGTATGTAAGTTGTGACACAGTGGAAGAGTAAAAGTGCACAGTGTACCAGATGATAAGAGTAATAAAATGAACAGACATGGGAATAGGTTCACCCCTCAAGTGTATGTCTGTGAGGCATATAATTTGTACATCTAACATGTAATAACTAACAAGAAAGGCCATCTGGAGATTTGAACTAAGCTTTCATGCAGGCAGCTCCTTGAATTTTTTGATCTGAGACCGAATTCTTCTACACATGTAAGATACACTCCTGAAGTCAGTACAGTGTTTGAGGCTGAGTTGTGTCTGCAAGTTAAGTTGCAAGCTCTGGTCTGTCCAATGGTCACTGTGTGCCAGCTGCAGTTCTAAGTGTTTCATAAACATTTACTCATTTAATCTTTCCAACAACCCTAACAGGAAGGTAATACTATCATCCATGCCTTAGAACTGTAGAGACTGAAGTTAACACTGCAGGAAATGGCTCTATTTCCTCTGGAAACTCCAGATAGAATCCATTCCTGGCCTGTGCAAGCTTTTAGGGGATATCTGCATTTTCTGGCTTCTGGCCACTTTTCTCCATCTTAGAAATCAGTCAGTCTATGTTCTACCCCTCTCTGTTACATCTCTTCCCACCTCCCTCATAGAAGACCTAGTGATTACTGTGGCCTGCTGAGTAATCCAGGGTGACCTCCCCTCCCCCATCTCAGCAACTGAAGTCTCTCCTTGTAATAACGGATTGGCAAATAGGAATTATGATGTGGGCATCTTTGAGAGAAACAGACCTATTATCCTGATTATCACAGCAGGCTAATTACATTGTTAAAATGAGGTGTGAAAATTAACTCAAGTACTTTTAGATTCTAAAATTCTTAGGCAACAAAAATTTTTTTGGGACATCTCACATAGCAATGGTTGACCTTGAACTACTGCCTGTACCTCACCCTGGATACTGGAATTGTAGGCATATGTCACCACACCTTGCTTATGCTAAGCATTTAAGAAGAGTTTGGTTTTGTGAATATAGTTGGTTTATAAAAAGCTGCCACTTTTTTGGCTCTTTTTAAAAATTTATCTTTTTTTATTGAAACTAGATTTTTTTTTTTTTTTTTTTTAGTGAAAATCTTTTCCACTCTTAGGGCTGCCATTTTTTCCCTATTGATGGTGTTCTTTGCCTTATGAAAGCTTTTCAGTTTCATGAGGTCCCATTTATTAATTGTTGATCATATTGCCTGAGCTATTTGTAGTCTGTTCAAAAACTTGTCTCCTGTGCCAATGCATTCTCCACTTTCTCATCTGTCAGCTTCAGTGTATCTGACTTTATGCAGGGTGATAGATACAGATCTATTTACATTCTTCTACATACTGCTGTCCAGTTAGACCAGTACCATTGGTTGAAGATGTTTTCTTTCCTCCAGTGTATATATTTCTGGCTTCTTTATTAAAAAAAAATCAGGTGTGTGGATTTATATTTGAATCCTCCATTCAATTCCATTGATCAACCTGTCTGTTTTTTGTTTGTTTTACTTACTCACTTTATATCCCACTCATTACCCTCTTCCATAATCCTTCCCCCATTCCCCTTCCCCTTCTCTGAGTGAGTGGGAGCCTCTTGAGTATCCTCTCACCCGGACACATCAAGTCTCTGCAGGGCTGGATGTATCCTCTCCCTTGGAGGTTAGACAAGGCAGCCCAGCTAGAAGAACATATCCCATAGGCAACAGCTTTTGGGATAGCCCCACTCCAGTTGTTCAGGACCGCATGAAGATCAAGCTGCACATCTACTACATATGTGCAGGAGGCCTAGCTCCAGACCATGTATGTTCTTTGGTTGGTGGTTCAGACTCTGACAGCCCCAAGGGTCCAGGTTAGTTGACTCTGTTGGTCTTCCTGTGGAGTTCCTATCCCCCTCAGGGCCTGTAATCCTTCTTGTTAGTCTTCCATAAGAGTCCCCAAGTTCCACCCACTGTTTGGGTATGTATGTCTACATCTGTCTGAGTCAGCTGCTAGGTGGAGCCTCTCAGAGGACAACCATGCTAGAGTCCTGTCTGCAAGCATAACAGTGTATACCCTTAATAGTGTCAGAGATTGATGCTTGCCCATGGGATAGGTCTCAAGTTGTTCTGGTTATTGGTTGGTCATTCCCTCGGTCTCTGTTCTATCCCCCATCCCTGCATTTTTTGTTTGTTTGTTTGTTTGTTTAACTTACTGTTTTCTTGCATTTCTTGTAGACAGGATAAATTTTGGGTCCAAAGTTTTGTAGGTGGGTTGGTGTCCCTATCATTTCACTGGGGTTCCTGCCTGGCTACAGGAGGCGACTCTTTCAGGTTCCATATCCCCAATGCTGTGAGTCACAGCATAGGTCACCCCCATTGATTCTTGGGTGCCTCCCTTATTCTAGGTCTCTGTCTCCTCCTGGAGATGCTCCCCACCCCCATCAGTTGCAGATTTCCATTCATTCTCATGGCTACCTGGCCATCTCCTGTCCTTCCCCACACCTGATCCTGAACTTCCTTATTCCTTCCCCTCCTAGTTCCCTCCCTCCATCTGCCTCTTCTGACTATTTTATTCTGCCTTCTAAGTGAGGTTCATGCATCCTTGCTTGTGCCTTCCTTTTTGTTTACTTTCTTTGGGTCTGTGGAGTGTAGCATGGCTATCTTGGATTTTATGGCTAATGTCCACTTAGAAGTGAGTACATACTGTGCATGTCCTTTCGGGACTGTATTACCTCACTCAGGATGGCATTTTCAAGTTCCATTCATTTGCCTGCAAAATTCATGATGACTTTGTTTTTAATAGCTGAATAGTATTCCATGGTGTAGATGTACCACGTTTTCTTTATCTATTCTTTAGTTGGGGGACATCTACAACCTGTCTGTTGTTATGCCTATACCATTTGGTTTTTATTAGTATTGGTTTTATAGTATAGCTTGAAATCAGGGATGGTGCTATCTCTGGAAGTCCATTTATTGTACAGGATTGTTTTCTCTATCTTGGGTTTTTTGTTTTGCCATATGAAGCTGAGTATTGTTTTTTAAAGGTATGTAAATAGTTGTGCGTGAATTATGATGGGAATTGCATTGCATTTGGTAAGATGATCATTTTTACTACATTAATCCTACCCATCCATGGACATGGGAGATCTTTTCATTTTCTGATATCTTTTCCAGTGATTTGAAGTTTTTAATCATACAGGTCTTTGACTTGCTTGGTTAGAGTTACCCCAAGATATTTTACATTATTTGTGGCTATTGCGAAGAGTGTTGTTTCCCTGATTTCTTTCTGAGACAGAGGGCTAATATCCAAAATATATAAAGAATTTAAGAAACTGGACATCAACAAACTAAATAATCCAATTAAAAAATGGAGTACAGATCTAAACAGAGAATTCTCAACAGAAGAGTCTCAAATAGCTGAGAAGCACTCGAAGAAATGTTCAATATCCTTAGCCGTCAGGGAAATGCAAGTCAAAATGACTTTGAGATCCCATCTTATCTGTCAGAATGGCTAAGATAAAAACTACTAGTGACAATTCTTGCTGTGGATGATGTGGAGAAAGGGGAACACTCCTTTATTGCTAGTGAGAGTGCCAACCTGTACAGCCACTTTGGAAGTCAATATGTTGTTCTCAGAAAATCGACCTACTTCAAGATCCAGCTGTACCACTCCTGGGTATATATACTCCAAGGATGCTCTGTCCTGCCACAAGAATGCTTGCTCAATTTGTTCTTAGCAGTTTTATTCATTATAGCCAGAAACTGGAAACAACCCAGATGCCCATCAACTGAAGAGTGGTTAAAAAAACGTGGTACAAGCCAGGTGGTGGTGGCACACGCCTTTAATCCCAGCACTTGGGAGGCAGAGGCAGGTGGATTTCTGAGTTTGAGAGTTCTAGGACAGCCAGGGCTACACAGAGAAACCCTGTCTCGAAAAACCAAAAAACAAAACAAAACAAAACAAAAAAAGTGGTGCAGTTACATAATAGAGTATTGCTCAGCTGTTAAAAACAGTGACATCATGATTTGCAGGCAAATGGATGGAACTAGAAAAAGTCATCCTGAGTGAGGTAACCCAGACTCAGAAAGAGAAACATGTTATGCTCTCACGTATGAATGATATTAGCTGTAATGTAAAGGACAACCATGCTAAAATTTACAGACTCAGAGAGGCTAAGTAACAAGGAGGGCTTAAAAATGGATGAATGATCTCCCTGGGAAAAGGAAATAAAATAGATTTCTCTCGTGGACCGGAGGCAGGTAGGGTTGGGAACAGGGAGGGATCTGGTGGGTGCTGGGGAGAAGTAGAAAATACTGAGAGAAACAACTGGAGTTAGGGGGACATTTCAGGGTAAGGTAGGAACCTAGTGCAATGGAATCTACAAGAGTAACCCTAGCAAAAAGTCCTCATAATGAGGGACATGGAACCCTAACTGGCTATTTCTGTAACCAGACAAGGCCTCAAGTGGAGGGATTGGAACATCCACCCAGCCACTTTCTGCCTATAGTTTGTCCTGCTTGCAGAGTATTCTGGGACCGAGACCTAGCACATTTGTGCATCAGAGAGACCAGAGAGACTTTATCCAGGAACAGATGCAGAGTCTCACAGCCAAACATTGGCATAGCTCAGGGAGTCCTACAGAGGAGATGAAGGAAGGTTAGGAGGAACCACAGGGATCAGAGACACCAAAAGAACATGGTCCACAGAATCAACTGCCTGGGACTCATGGTGTCTTGCAGAGATCAGGAAGCCCAGAAGGGTCTGACCTAGGTCTTTTGCATGTATGTTACGGCTGAGTCACTTGGTGTTCTAGTGGGATTTCTAAAAGTGGGTGCAGGTGTTTGGGACTGTCTCTGACTCTTGCCTGCTTTTGGGACCCTTCTCCTACTGGATTGTCTCATCCAACCTTGGTGTGATAGTATGTGCCTGCTCTCAGTATAGCTTGTTATGGTTGATGTCTGAGGGAGACCTGCTTTTTTCTAAGGGGGAGTGGATCTGGAGGCCAGGGTAGGTGTCTAGAAAAGACTGGGTGGAGGGGATGGAGGGGAAATTGTAGTTGAAGTGGCAGGACAAAACAAACAGGGATCGGGGAGCACAAGAAATACACACAGATGCAGGGACACACACATTCGCACACAGAAGTCCTGTAAGAACAAACGTGGAAACGTGATCTACACATTCTGTGCACACTCTGTAGCTGTGGGTCTCTGTTTGTTCTCATCTACTGCAAGAGGGAGCTTTTCTAGTGATGGATGAGCACGATACAGATCTTTGAGTATAGTAGAATATCATTAGGAATCATTTTATGCTATGTTCCTTTAGCAGAACAGTAGTATTTAGTTTTCTTGTAGGACCCTGGGCTTTCATAGTTTCAGGTTTTTGGTCACCAGAGCAGTGTCAGGTAGGTTCCATCTCATGGAGTGATCCTTAAATGCAGTTGGATATTGGTTGGTCCCACAAGCTTGGTGTCACTGTTGAAGCAGTGTATTTTGCATGCAGATTACCATCGTAGATTGAGTAATTTGTAGCTGGGTTGGTATTTATTTCTCCTTTGGTGGCATGCAGTGTGCTTTCCAGTACCATGGACACTAGTCAGTAGGGATGAAGGCTCTAGGTCGGCACCCGCTTGACTCCTCCACTTTCAGTGATTGGTGTAGGTGTTATTTTCATCACTAGGGACTCACCGTCAGTCTGTGGAGAACAGCTGTCGGCCTCATAGCAGTTTCATTAGAACAGTGGAGAGCCCTGCTGGGCATAGGTGGAAGAAGAGAACCTTGACCTCATGAAGGCTGGACGTCACGGGGGTGGGAATCTTGAGGGTGGGGAGGTGGGAGTGGGGGGGGTAGATAGAGGTTACATCCACAGAGAAGAAGGAGGGGGGGTGAGGGGATAGGAAGTTCCTGGGTGGGTGGGGGATGGGGTAAGGGAACATATGAAATGTAAATAAAACATCCAATAAAAAAAAATTAAAAAAAAAGAAGTAGGAGTAAATGGAATGCAGTGTTTGGAAATCACCTTGTGTTTTGATTTTCTGAAACTGATTTGCTTGTTTTTTTTTTTTAGTGTCCTTGTACTCATTTTCCCCTTTTAAAAAAGGTCTATTCATTCTTATTATATGTGTATGCATGTTTTGCATCCATGTATGTGCCTGGTGTCCCTGGAGACCAGAAGAGAGTATAGAATTCTCTGGAACTGGAATTACAGGCAGTTGTGAGCATCTCTGTGGATGTTGGAAACTGAACCCAGATCCTCTGTAAGAACAGCAGTGTCATTCTACAAAAGATTTCTGTCTGATCAATAGATACGACTGTTTACTGATTACAATCAAATAAGATGATTTTGAAAACATTACGAATGTATTTCCATCCATGAAAGCCAGGAAAATAAAACTAGCATTAATCTTATTTTGGGTGTATGTAAACTTAATCTCTTTATAATATATTTCTAACTAATTTTCTTTAAAAACAGGGTTGCATTTATACAGTTTTTATTTTGCTTTCAGGATAATTAAGCCATTGGATCCTGTTTTAAAGTTTTTATACTTTATTTTAGTTTTTCCATGAATTTTTATTTTTAAGAGATACCCCATTAAAATTTATATCATTCATATTGATTTTTGTGATGCTTTTGAAGTTCTGTGCTTCACCCACATCAACCCTGTACTGTAATATAAGCTTGCTGGTTGAAATGGAAGTTATTTCTACTGCTGAATGAATTCCTTGGTTGTAGGTTGAGTGGGATTTGTACTGGCAAACTCCTTAGTTATAGTGTTTATAGAGAGTTGTGAGGAGGGAAGACAAACCCTTAGCTGGAATTTTTATTTGTTCTTGTGAGAGCCTCGGTTATATGTTGGAAAATACCTGAGGAACTTATAGAATCACTCATGATCAGATTTTCCCTAGACCACCAGGTCAGTCTCTGTACATGGGACCTAAGCATCAGTGATTGAGAAAGAATCAGTGTACAGCCGAGACTGAAAATTATCAACCACAAAAATACTGTGTGTGTGTGTGTGTGTATGTGTGTGCACGCATGTATGTGTGTTGCTAATGTAACCCAGAGCCTTGTGCTCACTTGGTAAGCACTCTACCATTGACATACACCTCAGCTTTTGACTAGAACTCACTGTGTAGCCCAGGCTGCTCTTGAACTCCTAATCCTCCTACCTTAGCATTCTGAGTGCTGGAATTAGAGGTTTAATTTGTATTATGGTTCCCATTGCTGTGACCAAAAGCGACTTGGGAAGGCAAGAATTCATTTCATGTTACAGGACTCTGGAGGCAGTAAGTCAAGCACAGCCATGGAGTAATTCGGCTCACTGACTTGTTCTGGTGGCTTGCTCAGCCTGCTTTCTTGTATAATCTAGGACCACCCACATGGTGGGAGGGTCACTGCACCCATAGGGCTGGGCCTTCTTACTTCTATCATTAATCAAGAAAATATCCTACAGATTTGTCTAAAGGCCAATCTGATGGAGTCCTTTCCTCAACTGAGGTTCCTCTTTCGAAATAACTCTAACTTGTGTCATGTTGACAAATATTTAACCAGGACACCCAGCTTATAGCAGCAACACTTCTTAAACTTTTATATACACATGAATCTGGAGATATTGTTAAAGTGTTGATGCACAGTACACTTTCAAAAAGTACTATCTTGTTGCTATTGGTATGTTGATATACTTTTGAGTAGCAGTCTTTTTTTTTTTTTTTTTTTTTTTTGTGCTAGAGAAATCCCGGCATTTTTAGCCTCACAGGTTGTAGGTCACAGCTGAGCCCAGGTTTCAGTGGCTAAAACTAACAGAATGACAAAACCACTTGTTGGTGTTTGAGCTAACACTTTAAACCCTGACTCTGGAGTGAATGTACTCATGTCAATTGGTTCAGCCCTACTTAATCACCCAGTTTATCTCTCATGACTTATTTATCCAGAATCTATCCCAGTACACGTGTTTGTTTGTTTGTTTGTTTGTTTGTTTTTTGAATTCTACTGATACAAATCAGAAAGGTCCTACACATCCAGTATGGGTGCTCTTTCCTCTTAGAGTTGTTCTTTAGCTAAGCATGGATCTAAACTTTGTTATGGTGAAGTTGTGAGGGCAGAGAAAGACACTGCAGATGAGTGCTGAGACATTCTGTTATTGAAAGGTTTTTATTTAAAAGAGATGGCTTCTTGGTGAGGGTTGGGGGAGAGACCTATCCCAGTATGAAGTTTGGGGAGTTTTAAGAGATCCAGAAGCTAGCATCATGTTTTAATTCAAATCTCGTTATGTCAAGAGACAGCCCCGCCTGCTCGTCAAGATCTCTGTATATTACTTGGAGAGTTGTACTTTCCGATGGTTTTAAACATCCCTAAGCCACACATGCAGGCGTTGGGTCAGGTCCTTATCCCCATTCATCTGGATGTCATTGAAATAGTTAAGTGCTTTGAAGTTACAACATTTATGAAATGTCAGTTTGTCTAAGTTTGTAACTTTAAAAACAGAAATGAGAATGGAAATTTGATATATTTCTTTGAATATATTAATTGCTATTGTCCATCAGTGATTATATGGGTGAATTATAGTATTTATGATGCTATCATATTGACAGTAGAGTGGTAATTTTGTTGATCATTGACATTTTGCATTTGTTGTTTACAGAAACTTATCGGAGAAGTGTTCAACATTGTGAGCCAGCAGTCCACTGCTCGACCAGGCTGCATTATTGAACTTGATGCAATAACTGACCAAGTAAAAACGTGCTTTTCAATTGGTGATGTTATGTGTTGTACTTGATTCTCTTCACTCCGGACTGTTTTCTGTGTACATTTTCTGGTTTTAGTGTAATTACCATTTGATAAAAATCCAGTGTCCAGTGATTCCCAAAGTATGTGTGTGGGGACTCTACTAATGACCTAGGAGTCACTGCCCTCCAGCTGACTTGTATCTGTGTCATTATTTAAAGGAAGTTTGAAACTACCTCCGTGTCTGTATGCTGAGGGCAGATATAGTGCGGCTGTGCACAGACTGCAGCTGTGGTTTCTCCTTCCATGTTAGCTTTGATTTCAGCTCAGTCGGGAGTAAACAGCGTTTGCTTGCTTGGGCATCAGATTGGGTATTTTTATGAGGTCCATTAAAATGCAGATGAGTGAAATCTCAGCATGGACTCTAACTTTGGGTTCACAGTCCTTTGTGTAGTGAGGCTTCCTTTCCGCCTCCTAACCGGGAGAAGAGGAAAGCCTGTCTCCCCAAGGAGTTGTAAAGTCCATTGATCTCTGGACTGATTATTCTTTAAGGTCATGTTCATGGACTGGGAGAGAAAACACAGCCATTTAAACAAAAAAGATTACTTTGATAAAGTAATCCTATATTTAAAACAAAACAAAATGAAGAATAAGACAAGTATAGAGTTACTCATAATCTTCTATGGTGCTTGCATTGCTTAAATATCTTAAAGATATTTCTACCTATATGGAGAAATTACCACATCAGCTTTTGGTAGCAGAAGTGGGGCTGCCAGACTCAAGTTACTGACAATACCTCGTAGGAAATCGTAACTTTCCTGAGCTCAAGGTGCATTGATGTGCTTTAAATTCAACTAGTTACTTTTTTTTCTACTGCAGACAGATCTAGAAGAGTGGGTTCCCCACATTGGTTGATCTCTTTACCATGGATACTGGTGTGGTCCACTCTCATCCAGTGTTCTTTTTCTTTATATTTATATCAGATTGTTTCCCATATGCTTCTGATTTCAGTATCACAAGGGTGGTAAAGTCCAACTACTAATGAATGATAGGTTTATAAATCTCAAGAATTTAAAACTCACTGTAAGTTTGTTCCCAGTATGTTTTCTGATCTCCGTCTCTGTCTCTTTGTCTCCTTTCCCCCTACCCCCCCCCCTCCCACCCTCCCTTCCGCCTCCCTCTATATTTCTGTCAATTCCCTCTTCCCTGGTTGAATCCTCTTTTTCTCCCTCTCCTTCTCTGATGTCCTTTTGTTTGTGTTTGAGGCAGCAGCTGTGTGGCTAGAACTCACTGCCCCGACCTCCTGAGGACTGGGGCTGTCTCCCTGTGCCATGACCATGTTCTCTGACTTCTCTGCTCATGGAGCTGTCTTCAGTTGGTCTCTCTTTCCCTTGGGAAGATGACTTTATTTTATAGAGAGATTTTATATTCTTATATCCCGGCAGACAAAAAAAAATGTTCCAAACTTTGATACAGTTTTTATGGCTTAATGTAATATTATAGCCCTTTTATTTCATTCTGTGTAAGGAGATGAATTTCCCTGAATTTTTATGATTGCACTCTGTTCATTCAGTGCCAAGCTAATCAAAACTGCTTTCACGTATCTCATTTATAGTGTGGCTCAAATACACAGTTACTGCATGTGTTTCAAGAAGACTTCATTATTGGATATAAACCACACAAAGAAGATATGGAGAAAAAAGAAAAGGAAACAGAAATATTTTTCCAACCATCACAAGGTATGTTTTTTGAGGGAGGCAGGGCGTGTTTATTAGCTGATGAAGGGTACTGACTCCCTGTCATTCCAGATGATAGAATCTCATCAGGAAGAACAAAAAGTGAGCTTGTTTAATCATTAAAAAACCTCCAAGCTTTCATTACATGTGGTGTTCCAAGGTGGTCACTCTGAAGCTTTGGGCAATCAGTCAGCTGTCAGAGCTGCTTGTTAGTGCTGAAGAGATGGCACAGTGGCTAAGAGTGCCAGCTTCTCTCCCAGACGACCCATGCTTGGATGTTAGGACCCTTTTTAGAAAGAAAATAGGTTTTCTGTAAGATCTTTCAAAACAAAGAGTAAAATGTTTAGTTTCAACTTCAACTTCAGAATTTAGCACCAAGTATTTCTTTTAGAAATTATGATTTTATATTTGTAGAAGTCATGCTGTATTACAGTGAAAAGCCAGTCCTTTTCTAAGAATTTATCCTCTATAATGAGTACCACTTTAGTGTACAAAGGATTTCCAAATACTTATTCCTCTTTAACGTATTTCTTATGCCTCTGTCAAATTAAGCCAACAAAATTTTTCTTAATGCTTTTTGAAGCTTTTCTCTTCTCTGTGTAAAGTTTCTCTTTGATTTTCCACTCAATTTTATAACTGTTTCTTTTTTTAAAATATATTTTATTCACTTTACATCGTGATCACTGCCCTACCTCCTATCCCCATCCCTACAGTCCTTTCTTCCCTTCCCCTTCTTTGAGAGGGTAGAGACTCTGACCTGGGTTTCCTCCCAACTCTGGCACATCAAGTCTCTGCAGGACTAGGCACATTCTTTCTTATTGAGGGCCAGATAAGGCAGCCCAGCTAGAAGAACATATCCCACGTATAGGCAATAGCTTTAGGGATAGTCCCTGCTCTAGTTGTTAGGAGTCCCACACGAAGATCAAGCTGCTCATTTGCTACATATGTTTGGGGGACGTAGGTCCAGCCCATGTATGCTTTTTGGTTCAGTCTCTGAAAGCCCTAAGGGTCCAGGTTAGTTGACTGTTGGTCTTCCTGTGGAGTTCCTTTCCCTCCAGGACCCTTAATCCTTCCACAGACTCTTCCATAAGACTCCCCAAGCTCTGTCCAGTGTTTGGCTGTGGGTCTCTGCATCTGTTTCAGTCAGCTGCTGGATAGAGCCTCTCAGAAGACAGCCATGCTAGGCTCCTCTCTGCAAGCATAACAGGGTGTCATTAATAATGTTGGGGATTGGTGCTTGCCCATCGGATGGGTCTCAAGTTGGCCGATGATTTGTTGGTCATTTCTCAGTCTCGGCTCCATCTACCATCCCTGCTTTTCTTGTAGACAAGATAAATTTTGGGTCCAAAGTTTTGTGGGTGGATTGGTGTCCATATCGCTCCAGTGTGTAAATGTACCACATTTTCTTTATACATTCTTCAGTTGAGGGACATCTAGGTTGTTTCCAATTTCTAACTATTGTGAATAAAGCTACTATGACCATGGTTGAGCAGTTGTTCCTGTGGTATAGTGGGGCATCTTAAGGGTATATGCCCAGGAGTGGTATAGGTGGGCCTTGAGGTAGAACTATTCCCAGTTTTCTGAGAAACCTCAAGAAACCACTTTGATTTCCAAAGTGGTTGATCCACCACCACCTGGCTAATTTATTGTTATTGTTATTATTATGTGTGAGAGCATGGTGTGAGTGTGTAGGTGTGCATGTGAAAGAAGACAATATTGTGGGGTTAGCTCCTTCCTCCTACCTTTTCCTGGGTTCGTTCTGGGAACTGAACTCAGGAAGCCAGGCTTGTGTGGCAAGCCCTTTACACATTGAGTCCACTCACTGCACTTTTTGTGTATATTGGACAGAGCGCAGTTAGTTTTAATAGTGTTGTACTTTTTGACACAAAAATATGTTAAAAATAATCCTGAAAATGAATTCTTACCATGTTAGTCTGTTTTCTGACATACCTCAGTAGTCAGTATCATAGAAGAGAGATTTTTGGCTTGTGAGTTTTGGTTCATGATTGAAGGCTGTATCTCTCTGATGATGGACGAGTTCTAGAGGCAACTCAGGATGTCATGTAGAAAGAGAGAGGGGACAGATCTCCTCTTTCACCCTTTAGAGAGCTCTCAGTATGCAACCGTTGTGACTCCACCATGATTTCCTTATCTAATCCTACTGCCTTTAAAGGCCCCAGCTCTAAATACAACCAGATTATGTTTCTACCCTTTTAATACCTTAATACAGTGAGAATTAAAATTTTAAAAAGGACAAATCATATTCAAGTAACCACATTTTGCCACCTTTCCAACTTCTGTGCGTATCAGGAGATTTTTCTTTATTTTTTTACCATTAAAAATCCTTTTCTAATCCTACAGAAAAAAATTAATTATTCTTTTCCCTTTGAACAATAGGATATCGCCCACCACCATTTTCAGAAAAATTCTTTTTAGTAGTCATTGAGAAGGACGGCAATAATAACTCTATTCTCCATATGTGGCACCTTCATCTTAAATCTGTACAAGCATGTTTAGGTAAGTAATCATATTGCTATTTTATACAGAGATAATGTAAAATAAAGACATTTTTATAGAAAATGGTTTAGATTGGTTGATTCTTTAAGATGAAATGAGCTGATAAATGAAATGAGTTGATAAATGAAAAGATGATGATGATGATGATAATGATGAAGATGATATAGCCCAAGCTGTTACAAGAGCCCAGTCCAAGATCCGCAGTCTCCTGAGTGCTAGGTTTGGAAAATACATGCAATCATGCTGAGTTTCTAACAGACTGACTCTAAAAGTAAACCAGTCTGTGAGCACATTAGATATACTGGAAATAAAAAAAAGTTGGCTGAGTTATTTTAGTTAACAGTTATGGAGTACCTGCTGTCTGTCTGTGGAAACCATGGTTTTTGTCAGCCCTGGTGGTAAGAGTCGATGTGGTCCATGCGCAGAGTCTCTCCTTTACAGCCTCAGCCTAGCATTATGAGCAACAGTCGTTTGGGAAAATGTGATTGAACATCTGAAGGTTACCATTAAGAAGTCCAGTAGTGTCGATGATGAACTATTTCACACACGCTTTACTGTACACACTCAGACTAATTATGAGACAGAGAAATGGGATCTTGTCTGGGTTAGTGCTACCTTTGGCACACAGGGACTTTTTCAGTGAGCTGCACTCACTCCCAGGGCAGTTTTCTTTTTGTTCTTTCTTTTTTGACACACAATCTCATTATATAGACTAAGCTATCCATGAACTCACTGTGTAGGCTATCTTGAGGTTTCTTTTTTAATTTTTAAATTGTGCTTTTTGATTGCTAATAAAGAATCACAGGGATAGCCATACCATGCTGAATCCACTGTTGCCAGACAGTAAGATATCTTACATATATTTTTATTTTTAATTTATATATGGTAGGTATTTTTATTACAGTGTGACTTGACTTTCAATACACAGTGTGATATGTAATCTTTGATTTAGTATAATGGCTTATTCTCTTAGACATCTGTCATTTAGTTGTCAAGGTGAATCTGCTTTAAAGTAGTTAGCACAAAGTTCTAAGAGTTGTTGAAAGATTCTGTTATTTTTGGCATTAATTTTGCTATTGACCAATTTTATGAACATTAAATAAGTGCCCTTACCTACTAAGCAATCTTACTAGCCCACTAAGCTGTTTATTACAAATACAGATTACTGAGATCTGTCCCAAGTTAATGTAATCAGTGTTTCTGGGGCTAGACACAGGAGTTGGTACGTTAATGTGTTTCTTAGGCCTTTAGTGTGTTTAAGGTTTAGGAATGCTGTACTATGTAACTCAAAGCTTAGGCCTCGTAGGTTGTTGTTCTCCTCTGACATGTCCCTGTGAAGAAGTAGGTCACAGTAAGAAGAAACCAAACAGTTGAAAAGTATATATTTTTCAAGGTAGGCAAGGAGTCTAAAAATTGTCTCTCAACCAGTGGGAACATGTCTAAGATTACATTTCTTAGAGAATAATAACATGTCTCATCTTGTATGAATAGTGGTGGTAATCCATCTCAAATTTATTCGCAAAGCCAAAGCTGCAGAGGGCGTCTCATCCGACAGTCTGCTTCCGGTCCCGGGACAGAAGAACCTGGACTCTTCTCCAGAAACCTCCTCTAGTGTGAGCGCTATGCCACACTCCTCATCCATCGCTAATCTTCAAACGGCTAGTAAACTTATCCTGAGCTCCAGACTTGTGTATAGCCAGCCCCTGGATCTGCCGGAAGCTGTTGAAGTGATAAGAGCAACGCCTTCAGCAGGTAACGTTGTCTTGATATCTTCTAATGGATGTGCTGCAGTGACATTGGGGTAGTTATTGCTTGGCGTGATCCACCCTTTTAGAAATAGGTTTCTGTTTTCTCCCCAGTAGTTTATTTTTTATTCACTTTACACCCCCTCTTTCCTCTCCTCCCAGGTCTACCCTTACAAATCTCTCTCCTATAATTTCCTCCCTTTGGGTACCACCCACCATGGGACATCGAGTCCTAGCAGGACTAGGCATGTCTCACTGAGGCCAACACAGGCAGTCCAGGCAGGGGAAAGGATCCAGGGGCAGGGAACAGAGACCGAGACAGCCCCTGCTCCACTTGTTAGGGGACCCACATGAAGACCAAGCTGCACATTTGCTACAAATGGAAACATGTTTCTGTTAATAATAATTTTGATGATAAATTCCATCTGCTGGTTCTTTCTCAACCATGTGCACGTGGAAGAATGGGTTATAGTGAGAAGGAAAAAAACATAAGTATATTTTTTCTTAAGGTAACCAAGAAGGAGTCTGAAAATTATCTCCTGAGAAGTGGAAGTACTTCTAAGACACTGCCTCTTGTTATTCCCTCTTGTTTTTTCTCGTTATGTAGCTCATGCCGGCCTTGAACTTAGGGCAGTCTTCCTGTCATAATTGCATTTTCCTTCAAAAGTATCTGTCAGACCTTCTTCACACATACATAGTTAAAGATAAAACGTGGTTAGCACAGAGTAAAACCTTGAAGTATTTTACATTTGTACATTTATTTATTTATTGGGACAGGACATGCTACAGCATACATCTGGAGGTCACATACTGTGCAGGAGTCAAGGTTCAGAGGTCACACTGGAGTCATCAGGTTTGGGGGCAAGCACCTTTATTTACTGAGCCTTCTGGCTGTAAATACAACTAAATGACCTTCAGTGATTTGCGTACAAATGCATTTCATCTCTGAGGTTTTGCCATGAAAGTATTCCAAAATACATGTAGTAGATACCTCACATTAGAGTATGTATTTCTGGACGTTGAAATGGCTCTGCTGGTAGACGCCTTCTCTGTAGGCTCAATGACCTGAGTGTAAGCTTGAGTCCTAGAGAGTGGCAGGAAGCCTCCATGTATAGACCATGACATGTGTGCACCCCGTGTATACCACGACACATGTGCACCTGCCCTCATACACCGTAAATAGTTTTAAAATTAAAGATATGTCATCTACCTACTTATTTTTGTATAGTCTGTCTGCCTGTCTGTCCATCTGTCCATCCATCAGTCCGTCCATCCATCCATGCAATTCTCAGACCTGGATGTTTCTGGCCTGTAATGATATACTGCCTTTAGTAAGGTAGATGAGGTCATTTAAAGGATTGGATTTGAGGCTACACGTCTGAAATGACTTGCCACCTGTGGAATTCTAATTGGAGAGTTCCTAAGATAATGGTTTGACGAATCACAGTGGAGGCTCAGTCTTTTTTTGCTTTATAATGGATGAGATTGAGTATAGTGTTTTCTTACTTGTCCCTAAGACAGCTCTGCATTCACAGTTGAAAGATTATCCTGAGAAGACTTTTATTATGGGCTTTTGTGTTTGATGCAGATCTAAAAGATCTTAAAGGTCCAGTTAATTTTGGTTTTGTTTGATTTTTGACAGAGAAATTGTTTTGGTTTAGTTTTTTTTTTTTTTAAGAGAGTCTTACTTTGTAGCTGAAGCTGGTCTGGAATTCATTAATTAATGTACGTAGGAAAGTCTAGAACTTGTAACCCTGCCTCTGCCTCCAGTTACTGGCTTTCCAGGGATATTTTCCAAATATAAAAGGATTTTAGTTTTTTCAAAATATTTGGAGGTTAGTTCGATGGCTGGGTGGTTAAGAACACTGGCTGTTCTTCCAGAGCAGTACCCACACCAGGCAGCTTCTAACCACTTGTAACTGTAGCTCTGGGGGTATCTGTCTCTTTCTTCTGGCCTCCAAGGTCACTTGTACTCACGTGCACACACACATAACTAATGTTTAAACATATTTGAAAGTTTGAAATATACTCATTTGTTTATTGAAAATTAGAAATAAATTATACAGAGGCTTTATGAAATGCTTTCAAATGTCTCATAGACACTGACATCCCAAGTCAAGTAAAAATTGCTCCCTGTTGTCTAGGTGGAATGGACTTACATGTTTAAATGGTTTTCCCATTCTTTCAAGGTATTGATGGATTGGAACTTGAATCCAGGTCTTCTGATCCCAAATCTTAGTCAGTTTCTTACAGGTGATACTACATGGGAATTGTAGACAGATTGATACAAGAGGGTTCTGGTTCAACATTGAAAGACAGTAAATTAAACTGAGTGAAGACTTTGAGATCTATTGATCTCACATTTTGTGATTCTCTGATTATGACTATTTTCTTTCCTTTTTATAAAGGTCATCTGAGTTCCTCTTCAATTTATCCAGTGTGCCTTGCACCTTACTTAGTGGTTACAACTTGCTCGGACAATAAAGTGCGCTTCTGGAAATGTTGTATGGAAACTAACTCACTGGGCAATACAAGTGATGAGAATGAGACCTATCATTGGAGGAGATGGCCCTTGATGAATGATGAGGGAGAAGATAACAGCAGTACTGTGAGCATTGTGGGAAGACCTGTTGCTGTTAGCTGTTCATACACAGGCCGACTTGCAGTGGCTTACAAGCAGCCCATCCACCACAATGGTTTTATTTCTAAAGAGTTCTCTATGCATGTCTGTATATTTGAATGCGAATCTACAGGAGGCTCAGAATGGGTTTTAGAACAGACGATCCATCTGGATGATTTGGTTAAGGTTGGAAGTGTACTTGATTCAAGGGTCAGTGTGGACAGTAATCTGTTTGTATATAGCAAATCAGATGCATTTTTAAGTAAGGATAGATACCTTATTCCAAATATCAAGCATTTAGTACATTTGGACTGGGTGTCAAAAGAAGATGGCTCTCACATCCTCACAGTGGGGGTTGGTGCTAATATCTTCATGTATGGGAGACTTTCAGGAATTGTAAGTGATCAAACCAACAGTAAGGATGGAGTAGCTGTCATTACTTTACCACTAGGTGGTAGTATCAAGCAAGGGGTTAAGTCAAGGTGGGTTCTTCTGAGATCTATAGACTTGGTATCCTCTGTGGATGGCACACCTTCATTGCCTGTTTCTCTCTCTTGGGTAAGAGATGGAATATTGGTGGTGGGAATGGATTGTGAAATGCATGTATATGCCCAGTGGAAGCATTCTGTCAAATTTGGAGACATTGAAGCTGATAGTCCTGTTGAAGAGATGATGATACAAGATCATTCTGCCTTTAAATCCTCTATGTTGGCAAGGAAGAGTATTGTTGAAGGAGCAGCTATCCCTGATGATGTGTTCTGTTCACCAACTGTGGTTCAAGATGGTGGCTTATTTGAGGCTGCACATGCGCTTTCTCCTACTCTGCCACAGTATCATCCAACTCAGCTATTAGAATTGATGGACTTAGGGAAAGTTAGAAGAGCTAAGGCCATTCTTTCCCATTTAGTAAAGTGCATCGCAGGTGAAGTTGCAATAGTTCGGGATCCTGATGCTGGAGAAGGAACTAAGCGGCATCTCTCTCGGACCATTAGTGTGAGTGGCAGTACAGCGAAGGATACAGTTACCATTGGAAAGGATGGTACTCGAGATTATACTGAGATAGACTCTATTCCTCCACTACCACTACACGCATTGCTTGCTGCAGACCAGGACACATCCTACAGAATTTCAGAGGACAGTACAAAAAAGCCACAGAGCTATGAGGACAAAACTGAAAGCCAACCAGAGGATCAATATTCAGAACTGTTCCAAGTCCAGGAGATAACAACAGATGATATTGATTTAGAGCCAGAAAAGAGAGAGAACAAATCAAAAGTAATAAACCTGTCACAGTATGGACCAGCTTATTTTGGCCAGGAACATGCTAGAGTACTTTCAAGTCATCTGATGCATTCAAGTCTACCAGGCCTTACCCGCTTGGAGCAGATGTTCCTTGTAGCACTAGCTGATACTGTGGCAACCACCAGTACTGAGCTGGATGAAAACAGGGATAAGAACTACTCAGGTAAAAGTTTCAACATGAGTGTTAAGTTTATAGTTAATAAAAAACATTGTGTTATTTGTGTAATGACTAATATATTGAGTTGTTTTTTCTTTCAACCTTTGTAGGAAAAAAAAGACCTATGAATAATTATTATAGAACATGCTTGTTTGTAAAAGAAAAGACAGTTGAGGCAGGCATGTGTGATATACAGATTTGTGATGTCTGTGTGGATTCTCACTGAGCACTTAGACTCAAAACATTTGTCTTAGTATTTCAAACATTGACTTCTAATGGTGGTGTTTTTCTTTGAGTAATTAAAATGACCCTTTTTCGTTTTGTTTTGTTTTTTATATTATGAACCTTACAGGGACCTCATGGATCAATTTGCATATTTTTCCATTTGAGGCATAGATAATTTTTGAAAAAGATTTATTTGATTTGAAAGATGTTTTTCTTGTGTATGTGTCCTGTTTGCATCCCTAGTGCTGCATTAGATCCCTTGAACCTGGAGTTACAGTCTTTTGTGTGTGCTTAGAAGCTGAGCTGAAGTCCTCTGTAGGATCATTAACTGGTCTTAACTGCTGAGCCACCTCTCCAGCCACATAAATAACTTTTTGCCATTATATAAGTTTGCCTCAACATTTCAGACATTTAATGTAATATGTATCTTGCCATTTGAAACTGGATCTCATTCTCTTCTGTCCAGCTAGTTGAAGGTAATAGAGTTGATTGTAAGCAATGACATTAACAAAAGAAAGAAAATTATTGATCATTGATTCATTCCATTAATATTGCAGAGGAGTAAAGAATTATTATATGCCAGGTGCTTTATTCCATTTAATTATTATAATCCTTTAGTGGGTAAGTGGCTGTCACTATACATGTGTGTGTGTGTATATATATATAGTCTCTCTCTCTCTATATATAATATATGTGTTTTATAAATGAAAGGTATAATCCTTAGAAAACATAAGAATCATAGAAACATACAATCATATATGCATTAAATGGCATAGGGTTCATATGTGGAAAATCATTGCTTTCAGAACTGTATTTTAAAAATTCCTTAAAACTTTTAAATTGAGGGGGGATTATAAAAATGTTTCCCATAGCCCATTAGCAACATTTTTTACAGGTTTAAATTCTTTTTTTTTTTTTTTTTTTTTTTTTTAGGTTTTTTGAGACAGGGTTTCTCTGTGTAGTCCTGGCTGTCCTGGAACTCACTCTGTAGACCAGGCTGGCCTCGAACTCAGAAATCCGCCTGCCTCTGCCTCCCAAGTGCTGGGATTAAAGGCGTGCACCACCAACGCCCGGCACAGGTTTAAATTCTTACAATATAGCCTTACAATTTTCCTTCTGTAGATTAAAATAACCAGAGACCTTAGAAGGTTTGTCTGTGACCTACTTTGGGCAGTAGAGTAAAACCACCCCCAGAACAGCAGTAAGCCTTTCTTGTACAACTGATACTGTTACAGTTGATGTTGTAACAGTTGATAGTGTTAGTTGTTTTTCTCTGGGGAGTTAAGAAAGGGCTTGGGGGCTGAAAAGATGGCTCAGTAGTGAAGAGCACTTGCTACTCTTGCATAGGACCAAAACTGATTGCCACATTGAGCAACTTAGAACAGTCTAACTCCAGTGCAGACCTGCTGTGCACTTTAACTTATGTGCACACACCTGTACAGACACCCACACGCCCCACATACACAGAGTGAGTGTTTGTTTAAAAGAACAAAGATAAATCTTTTAAAAAGGAAATACTTGTCATAATCCATGAAAATTAAACTTTCTGATACAAAGCTTTATCATTGGCCAATACTTTATAAATTATTCTGTTCATAGTGGACATTATGAAGTAGATAAGGCAGGATGGAGAGTTCCATTTCATAGGTGGGAAATTGCACTTAAAAATGAAATTATTTGTATATTTCAGCCAAAGGATTCTAGGTAAGAATTGGTCAGTTTGCTCTGGTGAGACAACTTACCTCTTCTGTCATGGCAGCCTCCAGTTCATTGGTACATGTTCTCATAGATCGGTTCTATTCTATCCAGAATCCAGTCATTTCTCATCTCCTGTGCAGTTACTATCCGGTTCAAGCCACAGTTGATTCCTGACTAATTATTGAAAAGTCTCCTGACAGCTTCCATTCATATCAACTCTGTCTTTCCCAAAGAAACCATCACATTCAGTCACACCAATGTGTGTGTTCATTCTTTCTGTTCATTTTCTTTTCTTAGATAGGATCTTACTACGTCGCCATGGCTGGCCTGAACTTTACTATGTAGACCAGGCTGGCCTTAAACTCATAGAGAATTGTCTACTTGTGGCTTTCCTCTGTTCAGTAGATAAAGTGGTTTCTCTGAGACTTTTGAAACCTTGCAGTGGTCTTACTCCCTCGACCTCTCTACTTCTCCTCGACTGCAGGTTCCCTCTGCCCCTTGCCCCTCCCCCTTCCTTTCCCCCTCTCTCCACGTGGTCATGGCCGGCCTCCACCTACCCCTCCCCCCCAACTCTGCCTCTACTGCCCTCCTGGCTCCCCTCCCTATGCCCTGAATAAACTCTATTCTATGCTTAAAAAAAAAGCCTTGCAGTGGTTTACAAGGTTCTACATGGTCTGTGCCCATTTCTATAGTGTTTGGATTTCTGTTAGCCCATGGACATTGGAGCATGCTCCTTTCTAAGGGCCTTTATATTTACCTTTTCTGTGCATAGGATGTCATTTTAGTACTATGCATGACTCATTCCCTAACCTCAAATTTCTCAGATTTCATCCCATTGTTAAGTTCTTCCCTGGGTCCACTGTACAAATCAGGACAGTATTCATTTGACACCCCCATCTCATCTATCAGTCCTATTTTATGTCCTCCATTAGCATTCATTTCCATATATTATGTATTAATTATTTTGCTTATTTTCAATTCTACAGTGCCTAACCTGTCTCCCACATAGTAGATACAAATCTTCTCAGTGAGTACATGGATGAATGCCTATAGGAAACAGAACTGGAACTAAAGCCTTGGCAATGAGATTTTTTTTTTTTTTTTTTGTAAAATACTTGGCTTTTTTGGGGAGTCTGTCAGTTGCTGCTTTAGGATCTGCCAGTGCTTTTGCATTGCCTTATTAACTCGCCATGCTTTCATGTCTTTGTCCAAATTTTCACTAAATTTGTGGAATCAAGGTAAAGATGCAGGTTACCCTTTTTAACCTACTACAAGCCCAGAGAATAAAAGTTCAAATCTTTGGTAGTATTTTTGTCAGGCTAAATAGCCTAGAAAATGTTTTATTTGCCTTTAGTATATGATTCTGTCAATAAAATCTCAGTTTATTGCAGAGAAATCTGCCAGGAGTTTCAAACTTACTTAATGTCTTGCTTCCTTTTCTGTTGCTGTGAAGAGACACTATGACCAAGGCAACTAGGGAAGGACAAGTTTATTGGGGTTTAGTTTCAGAGGGTGAGTCCATGACCATCATGGTGGGGAGCATGGTAGCAGACAGACAAACAGGCAGGCATGGTGCTGGAGCAGCAGCTGAGAGAGAGCTTGCATCATTTATTATGAGTAAGTATAGGTACTGATGTTATTTGTACTAGTAGGCAGTTTTATTTTCCCAAATCATTTTCTACTTAGGAGTTTTAATATTTATGTTTTATAAGGATACATACTTTGTAAAGACAAAAAGTTATTTACAAAGGAATATGTTAAAATATATATTTGTGCACATTATTACAGAATTTAATGTTCAGATCATACCTTTTGAATCTGTTTGTGGCTGTTCAATCCTGGTGAATCTATTCTTTCTTAACATATTCTTATTTAAAATTGCAGGAAGAGACACCTTAGATGAGTGTGGTTTGAGATACTTGTTAGCAATGCGCTTGCACACATGCCTGTTAACATCACTGCCTCCTTTATACCGAGTCCAGCTCCTTCACCAAGGTATTCTACTTACTGTTTGACTCTTTGTACCGCTTTGATTGAACGTTGTGGTGCTGGGTGTGGCTTTTTGTGTCTAAACAGCAGGTGGATCATATAGGTATACCTGTCACACCTGTCAGTAGCCTGAGGTCTTCATGTCCCATGGTACTCACCTGCCATTTTCCTGTGCGTGCTTTAGCTCTGTCCTGCTCAGCAGCCTTTGTGTAGACAGCTTAGCTCTAAGACATGTGGTAAAGTTACAGTAGAAAATGGAGTAACTCAGAGCATCTACTGCATAGCTCTGGATTTTCCTGATGCCTTCTCTTTAAGAACTATATAAGCTTTATTCTTCGTGTTGTCACCTTGGTTCCCTCTGTTCCTCCTCTCCTCACCACTCCCCCACTTCCTTTTCACAGGACCTCTCTGTGGGGCCCAGGCTGGACTGGAACTCTTGGTGATCCTCCTGCCTGAGTTTCTAGGTGTTGGACTTTCAGGCATGTTTCACCAGGCTCCACTTTATTTATTTTTACCTCAGCATTTGTTCTTAGTGGCTGTCAAGGGAAGTTGATGTATTGATGTTTTGAAAAGATCTCCCATAATGACCAAGTACATTTGCTTAGGTCTAGAATATTGCCACACCCCTGATTTGAGACAGAGTTATAGCATCCTCGTACTTATAGAAACTATGGAGTTTTAGAGTGACTGCCCTGGAAACAGGATGCCTTATTTGTAAATATTTACACTCTCAGTCTGGTGCTCATTTCTTTAGACTGATGCCTTTTAGAACCCCAGACTGCATATGTGGTTGAGAATGTGGTCATTAAAATCCTAGGCTTATTGGACTGGTGTCCCTACTCCTTTACCTCCTAAAATATTCTTTGAAAACAAGAGCTGTTTATTTATTTATATTAATATTTGGTGTTTTTTATTTAAATTTACTTTGTGTGTGGATGTTTTGCCTACATGGCTATCTGTACACTGCTTGTAAGAGCAGCTCGTGTGCTTAGATGACTGTCCATCACTCTTGCCACACAAGATTTATTTTTATTTAGTTTTGCAAGTAAAGTCTTACTAAATACCATGTAGCCTAGGCTGACCCAGAACTCATGGCAATTCTTGTTCTACCTGCCAAGTGCTTACATGCCACCATGGTTGGCAAAAATCAAGAGCCTGTCATGCATCAAAAATAGACTTTGTCTACTCAACCCTTATTGTCAAGGCAATTAAAATTTTTCTGGCTTTTAAGATTTGAATGATCATTGCAATAAATTATATTATAGTGTTACATATAAATACTTATATTTAATTATTTTGCTTTTATATTGTTTTTATATTTTATCTATGTATTATTCTGTTTATTTCCACATATTAATTTATTAATTTAACATTTTTGAATAAGTATATATTTCTTGTTAGTTTCCTAGCAGTTGAGTTACTGAGTCAGAGTGTCAAAATCCTTAACTCTTTTTTGGTATTAGAAAAATGTTCTTTAGAATGATTACTCATTTACATTATCTGAAGTAGTGTTTGGTGGTGTCAGAACTCACCATCTGATACATTTTACTCTTCCCTCCCATCCCCATCCCCCACTCCTTACCTGGCTCTCTCCATATCTTCTTTTTTTCTCCCTCACCCCTGGTAAGTCTTTGGGTCCTTCTCTCCTCCCCTTCTAAGATGAGCGATGAGCCTCATGGCTATTGTGTATTCCTTATATTAAATGCAACTGGAAGTACATTGTTTGCTTTAAATGACCCTTGGCTCTCAGGTTAGAGCAAAGGATGGAGCAGATTTTAAAATTCAGTGCCAATGATGCTGTCCCCAGGTAAATGATAGTGGCTTGTAGGCCAAAGCTTTTGACTTGACCAATATTTTCTGTTGTAAGTTTGGTATATGAGCATGTGAGTAGCTTGGTTCTCAGTTATGCTTATCTTCTCTGAATCAGTTTCATCCCTTGTCTTTCCCTTTTGCTTGTTTTAAGTTCTCATGTAGGCCAGGATGGGCTCAAACTGAAGATGACCTTGGGCTTCTCATCTTCCTGCATCCACCTCCTGAGTGCTGGGATCACATTCATGCCTGTATTTAAAAAAAAAATCATTCATGCATTTGTATTTAAAAAAAACAACCCTTATATATGGAAGGAAAGTGATTGATTGGGCTGTTATGTGTCCTGTCACTAATCTTGAATTCAGAAGCTTATAGAATAAAACCCTGAATGGCGGTAGAGTTTCTTTTATTCTTTTTTTCTGTTTGAATATGTTTTTTAGAATGAAGAAATATGTAACTAAGCAAAATATTGTTTTATTGTTATTGATGTAGTTCCTAAGGTTATTATTTCACGTTTCCAATTTAGGAGTGTCTACCTGCCACTTTGCCTGGGCTTTTCATTCTGAAGCTGAGGAAGAACTGATCAATATGATTCCAGCAATTCAAAGAGGGGACCCTCAGTGGTCTGAATTAAGGGCTATGGGAATAGGCTGGTGGGTGAGAAATGTTAACACACTTCGAAGATGCATTGAAAAGGTAACTTCCTTCATCGGACTCACTCTCTCTCTCTCTCTCTCTCTCTCTCTCTCTCTCTGTCTCTCTCTCTCACACACACACACACACACACTTGTGTGTGCACGCACATTTTCCCCTTCTTTTTACTTCCAGCTCACTTTCTTAAATCCATGTTCCCTGTTTATTGAATTATTGTTTCATGTAAATACAACCTGCTCAGTCTGTATAATGTTACTCATATGGACTAAATGTATTAATACAACCTGGTCATTTTGTAATCATTACTTTATGTATGGGATTTTGGGGCTAGTTATTTGGTACTGGATTGTCACTTGGGAGGCTCTTTCCTGGAGAGGACTGTCTTCTACTCTCAGCATTTCTTAGCTGACTGGAGTTCTTTGTCTAGGCTTGAGGCCTCCTAAAATCCCTCCCATCTGTGGTAGCACGTCTAGGCTGTCCTCCCCATGCAGCTCTTATTTAGGTAGCCATGTTGATGAGCCTTCATGGGCATAGCTTCTTTGACATTTCTAGTAAACAAAATCTCACAGCAAACTTCCCATTTATCTAGCTCTTAAAATTGTTCCACTACCTCTTCTGTATTTATCTTCTTCCTTAATTAAAGCCCCTATCCCAGTTTCTTTCTTTCCCCCTTCAAATCACTTATATCTTCTATTCCCCTCTCTTGCTTCCCCACCTTTCCCTCATGGTTTGTTAATATGTATATGTGTGTGTGTGTGTACGCATATATATACACACATATAATACATATATATGTTATTATAGATATTATAGGAGATATATATATAAAAATTATAGAGGGGGTGGAGGTGTTCATAGTTCAGTCTGGTCCAGTCTGACTCTGATTTCCTGCTCCTCCTACTTCTCCCAGAAAACATTAATGATATTTTTAAATTTCCAGAAAATTTGTTATAGACAATTAGTACATTTTTGAAAAAATTTTCTAGAATAATTTTAGAAATGATGTTTATTTATTTGTGTTTGCATGTGTGTGTGCATGTGTGAGTACACATGGAGTTTTAAATTTGACCTTTATAAAATTTCTATGCAGTATGCTGTCATTTTTTTGCTATGTATATTTGTTTTGAGACAGGGTACCTCTGCAGCTCTGGCTGTTCTAGAACTCAGTATGTAAACATTACTGTTTGAAGCACGTTTTATTTGAAAACAAACAAGCAAACAAACAAAACTATATGGCATGCTCCTGCAACCCTAGCATTTTAGAAGCTTAGGGTAAAGCCAGGATTTGGAAGGCAGCCCAGGTTACAGAGCATGTCTAGGCTAGTGTAGGCTTGATGGTAAGGTCCTATTCAAAAACGTAAGCTAGACATACAGCTGAATGCTCATAATGCTAACACTCAGGAGACTGAGGCAGGAGGCTTGCCCTAAATTTCAGACCACCCTGGGCTACATGGCGAGTTCAAGGCTATCATGGAATACATATTAGAACCTCCAAACAACAACCATCAAACTCAGATTGTCAGGCTTGGCAGCATGCTGCTTTATCCATGGAGCTGCACAATAAAAAATTAAATGTGTTGAATTTTCAAAAGATGATCTTCTTGTCACTATTGTATTCTACATTAGTTTATTTTTACCTAGGTTTTCCTTTCCTCGCATTACAATGTGAACTTAAGCTACTCATTTCGAGCTCTTGGCTCATTTACCGCCTCTACAAAATGAGGACAGTCGTCGACCTTCATAGTGGGTCATATTCACTAAGAGTAATGAAAGGTGCCCAGTCTGGTGCCAGACATGTAATAAACAGTCAGCAAATACTAGCCATTGTGCTGTTTTTATTAGGATTACTGGCATGCAAATGTTTTTTTCTAGAAGGATGCTATCTTAAGCTACAGAGGTCACACACGCTTTTCTCCATAGTGTGTGAGCTAAGACAGTAACATTGGTTGTTGGAGTCATTGATGGTAGTTCTTTTGTCAAGGAGTTCCGTGTTATCTTACTTCCTCTCAGGTTGCCAAAGCTGCTTTTCAAAGGAACAACGATGCCTTAGATGCTGCTTTATTCTACCTTTCCATGAAGAAGAAAGCTGTGGTGTGGGGTCTGTTCAGGTAACGTGCCTCAGCACTTCCATGATTTCATGCAGTGAGACTTGCTTCCTGTGGGAGTGCATGAGGCACATCGGCATGCCTTATTAGAAGAGATGTTAATGCACAGCACCTGCAGTTGTAGCTGTTGCTCTTCTAAGATTTCTTCCTATCATTTATATGAGGGGTTTGCCTGTGTGTCATATTGTCTGCATGTGTGTTCGTGTGCCACATGATGCCATGTCCGCAGAGACCAATGAGAGCATTGCACCCCTGACACTGGAGTTAATGAGTGTTGTGAGCCGCCGTGTGGGTGCTGGTAACCAGAGCGGAGTCCACTGCAAGGGCGGCCAGTGCTCCTGACCACTGCGCTTCCTCTCCAGCTCTGCCGGCCGGTCTTTAAGTTGAATGTTTAAATGGGTTTTCTGCCCTCTTTTCATGCATTCTGAAAAGAATTAAAATATTTTAAGTGTGATATAGCCACTGGTGCTTGTGTTCTCATTCCCAGGTCACAACATGATGAAAAAATGACAACATTTTTCAGCCACAACTTTAATGAAGATAGATGGCGGAAAGCTGCCCTGAAAAACGCCTTTTCTTTACTTGGAAAACAGCGCTTTGAACAATCTGCTGCTTTTTTCTTGTTAGCTGGTTCATTGAAAGATGCAATCGAGGTATAAATGAGCAAATGAGCGGTTGTACTGTGAGACCTTAGAGCAGATTGTAAAGTCTGTTAGAGATTTGCCAGAACAGAGTACCTACAGAGCTTGCTGAATTTACGGGCAATTATGACTTCAGGTGTAGTTTATTATGTATTAAGATAAAATATAAAACATATGGAAAAAAGTCAAAAATGATTTATGAATGTCTTCTATTGTCTATCTTGTGATTCTGAGCCATTTAAAATTGTGTGCAAGTCACAATCTCCTTATCTTGTGCAAAAAAGCTGGTATTTAAGTACTTGGAGCTAATGTGACAGTTTGTATTCTTCTGCAGTGTACCTGCCTCAAGTATTGACAGTGTGTGTGAGGAGGTGAAACGCCCATCCTTTGTTACATAATCTTAATATTTCTGTTTCCTGATGACTCTTTCTTTTAGTTACTACAGTTATGAAACTACCTGGACTCAGCCAGAAGTGTAAATAGAACTGAGACAATCCTAGGCCTTGGGAGCAGAGGCAGGAAGAGCAAGGAAAGTTTGAAGCCAGCCTGGGCTACTGAGAGACCAGTCTCAAACAAAGAAAGTATAGAAGTTCATATAATATAATATACATAATATAATGGTTACATTGTCCTTGGGTCTGACTAGTTAGAAGTTAATGTAATACAAAATAAAATATATAGAGGTTACATAGTTTTTGGGTCTGATTAGTTTCGGTGTATGATATTTTTCTTTTAGCTTACAACTTTTTAAAATAATAAAATTTAAAAACAGCAACAATTTAAAATACCCCAAAAACATGATAGAAGAAATAGAAGAATCTCTAACAAAGTGAACATATTATAAATTGTAAAAAGTACATTTTACACTTCAGCATACTTGTAACATTTTTTATAGTTACAAAGCTTGTAATTTTGAAATTGAGGTGTTAGCTTAGAAGACATTCAGAAGAGATGGTGGCTGAAAGATGCTTATATTACAAAAGAGACCTTAGAGTTTCACGATCAGCAGTTACATTTGAATTAATATATGACAGGAATCTGTTATTTTCTTAGTAAATAGAAGATTCTTCTAAAACAGTACAAGTTTATATAAAAATGTTTGGAAATTAAGAGGAATTTATATATAATTCTGAACAGTTGAAACCAGCCTGGGCTACTAAGAGACCAGTCTAGAGGCTACCCCGTTATGGATTATTATGAGCCTGCTTGCTTTAAAAACTCTACCAAACAACCATCTAGCTGCATCTCATTGTCTCAGCCTCAGGGTTCCAATCTATACCATGGCAATATAAATTGACAGTTTCAAGGTATCCATGGAATAATTCATTGCTGGATTAATTTTCACTAAGATAAATATTTTTTAATATTTAAATTTTAGGTATGTCTTGAAAAAATGGAAGATATTCAACTAGCCATGGTTATTGCCCGTTTATTTGAATCTGAATTTGAGACTTCATCTACTTACATATCCATCTTGAATCAGAAAATTTTGGGTTGCCAAAAAGATGGCACAGGATTCAATTGCAAAAGATTACATGCTGACCCTTTTCTGCGTAGTCTCGCCTATTGGGTAATGAAAGATTACACGCGAGCTTTGGATACCTTACTGGAACAGACGCCAAAGGAAGATGATGAGCAACAAGGTAGATTTTTGTGGATTTCTGAGTATCTTTTAAAGAGTAAGGCAAAGGTTAGAAGGGAGAGACTGGTGTGTCATCACCCATCTGAAGATCTATGGACAGATGACGGCTTCTAGGGGAAGGAGAGTTGTTTTTCTTTTAGGCTGTGACCCTGCCAGGTCAAGCTGTGTTCCAGTGGATGGCCCAACACCCATGAGTATATACGCAGCACAAATTAGACTCCATGGGCTATTTTAAAAAATAAAGAGAATAGAGGGTGGACTTTTCTGGGAGGAGTGGGAATGACTAGGTAGTCTTTTGATTCTCAAGTTATTTTGAGCTTAAGGTTTTAAATGTTTGTGTTCTGTCATTAGCAGTTTGTTTTTATGGATGGTCAGATTGTCCCATCTTTAACTGTTGGAGATCTTGATAAGTTTCTGAATTCTTTTGGTGTTACATCTTGATAATTTCCTTGCTTTCTGGTATGGCAGAACAATTCAGGTATTTTCTGGCTCAGACCTGAAGTGACCATTCTTCCAGAGAATTCTGTTTCTGTTAGTGGAAGGTACTATTGAGGAGACACAGTCTCCCCACTGCTGCTAGGCTGTGAGAATGAGTGCAGCTAGTACTTCTCTCCCCTACGAGTGCAAGAGTAATGCTTTCTTTTTAGTTCATACATAGATGAAGTTCTTCTGAGGTTTCAGAGTTGTGTCTTACAGTGAAAGGCTTGGGTTTTCATGGTATTAACATGGCTATTTATTATTCTGTGTACATGGAATAGTTTCAGAATAAGAATACAAATATGTGTTCCATAACAGAGTGGTGACTGAGAAAACCTAATCATTTCTGTATTATTGTTAATGGTATAGCTTATTAAAGATATACAGCTGGATACCTTATTTTAAAGTCACATCATAATTTATCTTTGTGACTCTACTACCAAGTTGAGATATAATTCATTTGTTTAGTTTTGTAGTGGTTTTCTTTTTTTGTGAAATGTATCTTAAACATCTAATTTCCTTTAAAATTATCTGGATTGGTGACAATAGTTTTGAAAAAAATAAATATAAAATTGCTGGCTATGATGGTAGATGACTTAATACCAGCACTGGGACAGCAGAGGTGAATCTCCGTGAGTTCAAGGATAGTTTGATCTATATAGCAGGTTCCAAGCCAGCTACACAGCTACAGCCTGTCTCAATGTGTGTGTGTGTTTGTGTGTGTGTGTGTGTACACGTGCACACGTGCACACGTGCACATGCGTGTTTCTGGAAGGTATTTTTAGAGAGTTCAGGATTCTTCCCATTCCTCCCACTTTCTTAAAGGAAACTGTGATAACTTCCACTTAAAATATAAGCAGACAAGCGTGCATCTCTCTCCCTCCTCTACTTTTAGACAGGAGTTGCTGTGTTGCACTTCCCTTGCACCTTCTTTTAGATCATATGTCTTGACATCACTTAACATTTCTTTCATTTACACATATTTAATGATTATATGGAGAAATACAGGGTTAATATTTATTTATAATAATATTTATTGTCCTTTACTGTGAGGAAAAACATTTATTTGAATTTTCAATAGATGTTCAAATTAACACAGCAACTTGTGATTTTTATGTTTGTTTTCTGCAGTTATCATCAAATCTTGTAACCCTGTGGTGTTCAGCTTTTACAACTACCTTCGAACACATCCTTTACTTATTCGAAGAAACCTTGCTTCCCCTGAAGGAACTTTGGCAACTTTAGGTCTCAAAACTGAGAAAAACATTGCTGATAAAATTAACCTCATAGAAAGAAAATTATTTTTTACCACTGCTAATGCTCATTTTAAAGTTGGATGCCCTGTTTTAGCCCTTGAAGTACTTTCTAAAATTCCTAAAGTAACCAAAATATCCTCCTTAACTGCAAAAAAAGATCAGCTTGACATTGTTTCTGAAAGGATGGAGAATGGGCCATCAGAATCAAAACCAGTGAGCAGTAGTGATGGCGGTTCTGGGGCTGACTGGTCAGCCATGACTTCCTCCCAGTTCGACTGGAGTCAGCCAGTTGTCACAGTTGATGAGGAGCCTCTTAGGCTCGATTGGGGTGATGATCATGATGATACCTTAGAAGAGGATGATGGTGGTGGCTTAGTAATGAAGGCTACAGATGCCAAGAAGGCTGGACAGGACCAGAGCGCCTCAGACCCTAGTGCTTTATTGACTCCTCAGGAAGAGGAGTGTACTGAAGGTGACACTGAGGTCGATGTGATTGCTGAACAACTGAAGTTCCGAGCATGCTTGAAGATCCTTATGACTGAGTTAAGAACTTTGGCTACAGGTTATGAAGTAGATGGAGGGAAGCTGAGATTTCAGCTCTATAACTGGCTTGAAAAGGAAATTGCTGCCTTGCATGAGATATGCAACCATGAATCAGTTATCAAAGAATATTCCAGCAAAGCATATTCTAAAGTCGAGAGTGAACTTCTGGATCAGGAAGAAATGGTGGACAAGCCAGATATTGGTTCCTATGAGCGCCATCAAATAGAAAGACGAAGGCTACAGGCTAAACGAGAGCATGCAGAAAGACGAAAGCTGTGGTTGCAGAAAAACCAGGATCTCCTAAGAGTGTTTCTTAGTTACTGTAGCCTTCACGGAGCCCAGGGCGGTGGTCTGGCCTCAGTAAGAATGGAACTCAAATTTTTGCTACAAGAGTCACAGCAGGTATGGCCATCACTTGTTACTCTCTGCTAGTTCAGGAATTTCAGTAGCTTTTCCAGGTAAAGCTGTAAGCTTTATTTTATTTTAAACAAATGAATATAAACAGTTTTAGCTCTTGTAGTCCTGGGAGGCAGATATTTGTTTCCAGTGTGGCTTTAACTAGAAGTTGGTCAGGTTGTTCTTTGTTGCTTTGGTAAACACTGATCAAACCAACTTGGGAGGAAGGTTTATGGGATTTAGTCCGTTGTCAAGAGAAGCCAGGGCAGGAACTCAAGGCAAGAACTGATGTGGGAAACCATGCAGGAGTGCTGCTTTCTGGGTTGCTCTTCATGGCTCGCTCAGCCTGCTTTCTTACACCATCTAGCACTACGTGCTTGGTGTTGGCCACTGCCTACTGTGAACTAGGATCTCCCACATCTGTCAGTAATTAAGAAGATGCACCATAGAGTTGCCCACAGGCCAGTGTGATGGGCGTGATTCTTTGAGGTTCCCTTTTCCCAGCTAATTATAGTTTGTGTCAAGTTGACAAAACTGACCAGCCCAGAAGTACACTGTTAAAATGTTTATAGTGTGGTTGTTGTCTTCATATCTTCTGTATCTGGGGCTCAGTAAGTGCTTGTAGAATGAGTGAATAAGAACAGGAATGTGATGGTTTTAGTCACATGCTCACCACCTGCATTTATTGGGTAACCATTGGGTTTTTTTTCCCCCACCTTCATTTTAACAATTTTGAAAAAAAAGAGCAATTCGTTGTCATCTGCAGGAAACTACAGTAAAGCAGCTCCAGTCTCCACTGCCACTACCTACCACGTTGCCTCTGCTTTCAGCAAGTATTGCATCGACAAAAACAGTCATAGCTAATCCTGTATTGTATTTAAATAATCACATCCATGATATACTTTATACTATTGTGCAGATGAAAACACCACCTCATCCCGGTGTTGAAGATGTGAAGGTAATGTGAAGTTTGTGATTATTTGATATTGTGTGGATTGGGAAGGTAATTATTCTTATACATGTTCCAATTTGAGTGTAGAGAAAATGATTGAAATGTTTTTATGTGTTGCCTTTTTACTTCTAGTGAGTTCAAAACTGCTGTGAATGCAGTGTAAACGTACACATTTTCTTTTTTCTTTTCTTTCTTTTTTTTTTTTTTTTTGAGACAGGGCCTCACTATGTAACCTTGGCTGTCTTGGAGCTTGCATAGTAGAGCAGGTTGGCCTTGAGCTCAAAAAAGATCCACCTGCCTCTGCCTCCCAGCACTGGGGACTGACGGTATGCGCCACCGTGCCCAGCATTAAAGGGAAAGGCTCGCCAGTCTTCCTTTAAGACAGGTAAAAGACTTTTTTTGTAATAGGATTAATTTTATGGACAGTATTTTTGCTACTTGATAGTCATTTAGGTTTTCTACTCCCTCACATGAGCTACTAATCTAGAAATATTAACAATTTTTTGTTTATATGTCAAGAAAATGTGAAGATGTAGGTTGAGGGAGGGGTGCCTGAGATAACTGAGGAAAGTTCCTGTGCCTCTCCTTCCTGATGATTGTGTTTCTTGGAGGTTGTGCAGTAGGTTAGAAGCAATCAGAATTGAGAGCTATTCCCCTCAATTAACCTTATAGCCCATTCTGAATACTTAACTAATGAATGCCAAGAAATTCCACAGAGCTCGCCAGGGTATAGGGAGCTTCCACTCCCTACACAGATGTGTGCATGCTGCTGTAATTCCAGTCCCAGCACCTCACATACAGATGTGTGCATGCTGCTGTAATTCCAGTCCCAGCACCTCACATGCAGACGTGTGCACGCTGCTGTAATTCCAGTCCCAGCACCTCACATGCAGACGTGTGCACACTGCTGTAATTCCAGTCCCAGCACCTCACATACAGATGTGTGCATGCTGCTGTAATTCCAGTCCCAGCACCTCACATGCAGACGTGTGCACGCTGCTGTAATTCCAGTCCCAGCACCTCATGCACAATCCAGTTCCTGCTGCTTTTATCTTTGCCTCTACTTCTGACAATCATTTTTCATCTTTGTTGAGATACTGGATTGTCTAATCATGTCATCTTATTAGAAATTTCTAATCTATGGCATAAATTAATTTATATCAGTATTCTTCTAGAGATTGCTTAAATTATTTGTTAGGTTAAGAAATAGAAAAGATAAAAGCAAGTTGGAAAATGTTCCATTCTTTGGAATTTGGATAAGGCTTTTAAAAGGCATGGAACTATCTTTTGAGTCCCTTCGAATTTTATGAAATTTATGAGTCTGAAAGTGTTGATTTTGGTGGAGTTTAAGATGTGTTTTTAAAAAATACATGTTAAAATTTTTAAACTTTGTAAACATTTTTATGACTCTCATTTTCCTATGAATACTAACTGAATTATTTGCTTTCTCGAAAATGAGCCACCTCACAGAGTGCTGGATTTACTTACTAGATAGCCATTGGTACTGATAATATTGAATCTGGTGGAGCTTCCTAAAGCAACTCTTAAATGAAAGCTCTGAAAGTTCTGTACTTAGTTGGCTTCAATTTTCCTTTTTATATTACTATATAAGTCAATTGCTGTAGCATAGGACAAGCCCCAGTCATATTAACACTCGTTCAGGACTTTTAGTAAATGTCAGGCTCGTAGCAAGTATATATTTAATAAAGTTATGTGTGAATCAGCCAGCTTTGTTATTGGGCATGCCTATAAAGATAACTGAGTTATTCTAAAAGTTTAAAGGTAGGGTTATGTTCTAAGGATCCAGTTTTATTTATGGTATTGCTAGTGTCCTCAGTGGTTTCTAACTTTTAAGATGTTGCTGTTGTGTAGAAATGTCAGTACAAACTGTAACTGTGGCTGTTTTGGTTTTAGGTGCACACACTTCATTCACTAGCAGCATCCCTTTCTGCATCAATTTACCAAGCATTATGTGACAGCCACAGCTACAGGTAAAAAAATCACCCCGTGTAGTTTTAATACAGCAAAACATTCAACTGATCCAGAATTTTATTAGGATTCTCTTTTAGGGCTGAAAATAATTCCCCAGTATAAATGACATGTGTACTTTAGTGGATAAAATAGACTGTAAAGAAAGTAATAATTAGTTGGTTAGTTTAGCTGTCACCCAGTAACAAAAGAGAACTATAGACTGTGATAAGCAGTAGCGTGAGAGATCCTAATTAGTCTTTTATTTCCTTGAAAGAAAATTTTATTGCACAAAATATTTTTCGCTAGGGATTTTCTAGTTCTTCCCCCATCAGAAATTACTTTTTAAAAATTAGATTAGCTTCTATGTGTTTAACTAACTTTCAGTTGAAATAAAAAAAAAAACCTTGAAAAATAAATATGCTTAAAATTTAGCTTAGACTTTGATTTGTAGAAGTCCATTGGTAGTATCATTTTTGTTGGTTTGTCATGCAGTACTGAGAGCAGTTGTAGGTCATTTTACTTGGTGTTCAGACATGGTCCACCCTCCTCCCACCCCCCCTCAAGCTGTATAGACCGTAGCTTTTAGAGATAGCAAATTGGTCAAGCTGGCTAGAACTCACACTGTAGCTCAGACAGACCTTGAGCTTGTGATCCTCCTGTCTCAGATTCCTGAGTAGCTGGGATCTGCACTACAAATAATGCCTTGAGTTTTTGTAAATATCAAATCGCCTTCATCTGTTTACACTTTGCATTTTAATATCTAGGGTAGTGTAAGTTATAAGAAATGGAATCACTTGGAAGGATGACCTAGATTAAAATGAAGTATATTAATAAGTGAAACATTTAATAGAAGTATATCTACATGAATGTATGTCTAGACCTTTTAAACAAAGTTAGCCACCTTTTATGGGAACATATGATATTAAACAGTTGCTCTCTAAAAATGGCCTGCACTCTGACTTTATCCTAATTAACCCATACTTAAATGACTCCAAAGATTTGAAGTTATGAGTAAGGAAGAAAGTTTGATATAGTTGATATGGTCATCAGTGACTGTTGTTTTCTGTCAGTCACTGCTGGCTAAAATGGCACCGAATAGGGAAACAAGTGTGTGCTTGTGGCTCAGTTTGGACTTTCTCTCTGCAGCCAGCTCTACCTTCTGCATGTCTGTTTCCTCCATCTCACAAAACCTTTTAGAGGAGGGAGCCTGTTTTGAAGGACAGTGGTGTTAGATTTGGGTGTTCCTCAGATGTAATTCCCTAGCTTCTAGCTCACACTCTGAATGTATGGCTAGCCTTAAACAGTCCTGCAGAGGTAAGAATGACAATAAACTGGGGCCCAGAAGAGTTTTGTTTACTGTGTCTTCTGCTAACAGTAACCTCTAACTTTAAAAAGTAAGCTCAGAAAGTATCTTAAGATATTAAGCTTCTGAAAATTGTAAAATCATCTGCCCAGGGTAGTAAAACTGATATTTTGTTTTAAGAGACTATCAATAAACATTTCTAACTAATTTCAAGAACATTCTAAAATAAGTTCTCATTACAAAAGTGAACTCAGTCATAAAAACTTATAGTTATTGTAATCATCTAAAATAGATTTATATAGAGTATAATGTTCACTCCCTCTGCCTGGGTGGTGACTGAGCTGTTTGTTATAGCAGTCAGTCAGAAGGAAATCAGTTCACAGGAATGGCTTATCAAGGGCTTCTTCTGAGTGATCGACGACGACTCAGGACAGAGAGCATCGAAGAGCATGCAACCCCAAACTCAGCTCCTGCTCAGTGGCCTGGTGAGAAATTCAGTGGCATCGTGTTGGGGTGGGGTGGTTTTCCTCTTTCAGATCCTTTAGTAATGAAAAGAAACCACATGAACTTATTTATTATGTGTCTGTGTGTGTGTGGGGGTGCAGGTCTCATATGCCTTGGCAGACATGGAAGTCAGAGGCAAATTCTGGGTAGTCAGTTCTCTTTTTCCTCCTTGGTGGGTCTTGGGGATCAAAATTAGGTTGTCAAGTTTGGTAGTAAGCACCTTTTCCCACTACAGCATTTCACTAGCCCTGGAATTAAAATAAATAATGTGTGTGTGTGTGTGTGTGTGTGTGTGTGAGAGAGAGAGAGAGAGAGAGAGAGAGAGAGAGAGAGAGAGAGAGAGAGATAGATAGTGTAGCAGACAACCTTGGGTGTTGGTCTTGATCATCCCCCTTCTATGAGGCAGGATCTCTTGTTGTTCATTGCTGTGTGTCTCAGGCTACCACAAAACTTTTAGGGATTTTCCTATGTCCTGCTCTCACTTTGTTGCGAGAGCACTGGGGTTGTAGGTATGCTTCCAGTCCTGGCTTTATGTAGGTTCTGGGGTTTCAGAAGCCCACACTGACTCAGTCTCACACTGTCTCTGCCTACAACTTGTGGGTCAGATGTGAGCTCTCAGCCATGGCTCCAGCACCTGCTTGCTCCCTGCCATGATATTTATGGACTAAGCCTCTGAGCTGTAAGCAAGCTCCCAGTTAATGGCTTTTTAAAGTAAGCTGCCTTGGCCATGAAGTCTCTCCACAGCAATAAAACAGCAACTAAGATACGTCTCTTATTTTTGAAGATAAGGTCTTACTGTATGGCTCTAGCTGGCTTTGAACTTAAGTGATCCTCCTACTTTTGGGATTGCTGGAGTGTACTACCACCCCTGACTTCTTTGTTTATTTTCTATGGATGTATATATCTTAGGGTATTTTTTTTATCAAATATTTGGGATAGTTGTAGGCAAATATGCTTTTCCATTTAAATAGTTGTGTTTTTGCATAAGAACATATGTTCTCAGATGGAAGCAGAATGGTTTCCAGATTTAACATTTCTGTGCCGATAGAGTATATTGTCTTCTAGTTGAGACCCTTTTTACATTTCAGTCATTATGTTGATGCCTTTTTTATGGCCCATGACATTTAACTGTGACACTCTCACTTATCTCCTTGAAAGATAACTGAAGTTTCTTCTCTTTTCCATGCCCCTTCTCTTTTGTCCTCCCCTTCCTCCCTCCCTTCCTTCCATTTTTCTTTGCTCCTGTGTTCTGCTTTGAGGGTTTCGAGACAGTCTTGCTAGGCATCTTAACTCAGGCTGGCCCTGCTTCCTGCCTGCTGGACTCTGTATATATACTTCTGGAGCAGTTGTATCTCTTTCCCAACCTTGACACTTTTGAAGATTATGTACTTGCTGGTCAGTTTGAAAGAATTCTCCTCAACTTGGGCCTTTCTAATTTTTTTTTATAATGTTAGATTTAGGTTATATATTTTTGGCAGAGAAATCACGAGCTGTTCCCTTTTCATTGTAAAGTATCTAGAGGCACCTGCTGTCAGCTGTTGTTAGTTATTAACTTGAATGCTTGGTCAGGTGTTTCTGTCACCTTTCCTTTATAAACTCACTACTTTTCTTCCTTCATAATGAATTAGTAACATTTGAAGTCACAAGATATCCATTTTTATCAACAGTGGTGATTCCTGTCTGAGTCAGACAAGATTGTGGAGTGACTATATGGGGACTTTTTAATTTTGTTCTCTTTCACCATTGTCTTAGTGAGGCTTCTATTGCAGTGAAGGGACACTGTGACCATGGCCTCTTACAAAGGGAAACACTTAATGGGGGCTGGCTTACAGTTCAAAGGTTTAGTTTATTATTGTCATGGCTGGAAGCATGGCAGAACACAGGTAGACATGGTCCTGGGGAGGTAGCTCAGAGGTCTCCATCCAGATTGGCAGGCAGTAGGAGAAAGCAACACTGACTGGCCCTGTCTTGGGCTTCTGAAACCCTAAACACCACCTCCAGTGACATACTTCCTCCAACAAGGCCACACCTTCTAATAGTGCCACTTCCTGAGTCTATGGGGGGGGGGGCATTTTCATTCAGATGACCACAACCCTGAAGTTGGATTGCTACTGGAAGGAAGAGCTTTTCCTTCTCTCCTTAGTCTGTAACTGACCTACTTTAGTGCTATAGGTGGCTCTGATTTCATACTATAGATGTTAATCCATTCCCCTAATTTATTTGATATCTACATCATAAAAATGCTATTGCCTAGGGAATAGGTTACTTTTAACAGTAGATATATGTGCTTCTTTTCTTACTGTACTTTACACTGATGTTTTCATGATATTCTATGCTGTTACAGGTGTGAGCTCACTCATTAATCTCTTGAGTTCTGCCCAAGATGAAGACCAGCCAAAACTGAATGTTCTATTGTGTGAAGCCGTTGTTGCTGTTTACTTAAGTTTACTGATACATGCTCTTGCCACAAATTCCTCCAATGAATTGTTTCGGCTTGCAGCCCACCCATTAAATAATCGAATGTGGGCTGCTGTTTTCGGAGGGGGTGTGAAACTTGTTGTGAAGCCTCGGAGACAGTCAGAAAGTATTGCAGGTAAGATGATTCTGATACAAATACTGTGTATAAATGGAAGTAACTTCCAATGTTAAAATAAGATTTTTAATGCCTTAGCTAGTTACCTTAAGAATATAGTAATTCTTTTTAGGATAATAGATGCCTAGTTTTATTCTAAACACATTAGAATAAAACTAGAATTTTTACTAGTATTTTTGAGGTTGGCAAATCAGGACATGTTTGAAGAGAATAAAAAAAGAAATAGCAGAAAAGGTAACAGTATGGGGTATATTGTAGATACATTAAAGATTTGAGAAAGTTCCCAAAGTTGTCATAGTAGTTGGCCTCAAATTAAGCTTATTCAGTAATGTAAATGATAGCTGTTTCAGTCACACATATGAGGTTACAGATTCCAGGTGTGTGTGTGTGTGTGTGTGTATCTTCATTATGGGCAAGAATATATTTTATCCCAATTTTTAAACTTGTGGGATAAGTTGTTTTTTTTTTTTTTTCCTTAAAACACAAAAAGATCCTTAACTCACTTGCAGAAAGGAATGGTTGTATTCAGTCAAGGGGTAAGAGACACAAAGAGTTTAGAGGACACATGACTCTCTCTGTCCTCAATGCCGGTGATTGAGGTAAACTAGGTTCCTGGGTAAGGCACAGTAATGTGATCTCACCAACTCCTGTTGTTTCTTCTCTCCTTTAACCTGACCTAATTAGAGTACATTTTAAATTTTAAAGTTTTTCTTCCAAATCACATTTTTTTGTTTGTGATAATTTTGAAATACTTCCTTCAGTGCCGAGGATCAGACCTTACTCTCTGAGCATATCAGGCATGTGTTCTCCCACCGAGCTACATCCCTTCCCTCCCTGTATGTGGTAATTCTTTCCATTAAATCATCCACGGTTAGGACTTTTGAGAATACGTGCATTCACTCATTCCTAAATCTGCCAGACAGTGTCATAGTCTTTGGGGATGTGGGATGAACAAGACAGACAGGAGCAGTAGAAGGGGGGGATGGTTAGGCTGGTGAGGAGATGTGTGCTTCTGATGAGCTGGTGTTTTCAGCAGATCTCTAGGGAGGTCTGTGATCCCACCATGCAGAGGTCCACAGTTGGAGCACTCTAGGCAGATGGAAGGAACAATTAACAAAGGGAAGGCACCAGAGTTATCACAAATAGGAGGAGTGGTGTGCAAGATGAGGTTAGAGAGGTAACTGGGGACAAGGTCATTTAGAGTTTTGTGGATCATAACAGACTTTAGCTGTTGCTCTAAGGAAAGAGAAAATGATGGAGAGTTTTAAGTAATGAAAGTCTTCGGTTTTCTAAAGAGCCATTCCAGCTACATTGTGGAGAATCCACTATGCCATAGAACAAAAGTAGAGGTCCTGAGAAGGATGCTTTTATAAGATAATGGTAGGTTACCATCAAGCATAAGTGGATAAATAACCCATGCTTAATGCAAGCAACCCTAATTAAACTCATCGGGTTGCACAAAACACATAAACAAAAAGACATGGAGCCAGGTGTGGTGAATCATGCCTTTAATCTCAGCACTTGGGAGTCAGAGGCAGGCAAATCTATGCTTCCCGGGCCAGTTTGGTCTATACAGTGAGCTCCAGGCCAGCCAGGGGTACGTACATAATGAGACTTTCTCAAAAAAAAAAAAAAAAAAGACATAAAAGCAGAAGAGGGTCTGGTCAGAAAGGGGAAGAGCATCATTAGAGTTAGAGGGGGACAGGGACAGGAGTGGAGGGTGAATTGATCACTGTACATTGTATCCATGTCTGAAGATGTCCTAGTGAAACTCACTGGTATCTCTAATACATGTTTATAAATGAAGACGTAGGTGAATAGTGTGATGTTTACATCCAGTCAAGTGAGGAATCACCCTAAAACAGAATCAAGTACTAATACATGCTGTAATGTGCATGAACCTTGAAACTGCTAGGTCAAAGACTACGCATACAATGTATATGTCATTAATTCTGCTTATGTGACATATCTAAAACAGACAAGTCCACAGAGACAGAGGGTCTACTTGTAATGACAATGCTTTTCACCTGGGTTGAGGTGGTTATCACACATCATTATAAATTCATTAAATACCACCAAGTAATACACAGTTTTATAAATTTTGACTTAGTTTTAAAAGATTTAAAAAATAAGGTGAAAGTTGGTCATACTCTGGATGTGCTTTGAGAACATTGCTGTTGGATTTGTTGTTTGTGGCTCTTTCATATTCAACTAGTTCTTAAATTATTTTGATGTTTCTTTATGTATCTTTATTACAATCCTTCCTCTGGTTTTGAGCATTCACCATGCTAGTTCGTACCTTTCTCATGCCATCTTCTCCCTCCCTCTTAATGGACCAAACAAAGGATTCCTCCCGTGGGACTAGCTTAAGAAGCTTTAATGAAAATTGCCCAGCTTTAGGTTCACAGACTGCTCTTGGTCTGACTCTGCAGGTTGTCGTTTTACTCTCATGACAGCTCTTGGCTAGGACAAGCGCTTATCCCTCACACAGACTCCTTTGGCCATTTGTTCTGGTTGCCCTTTCCCTTTCCCGTTCTGCGTCTGCCATTTTAAAAGACATTCTGTATACCGTGCACTGTTCACAAAATCAGGAGTTTTGTTTTGTCTTGTTTGTTTGTTTGTTTGAGGCAGGGTCTCACTATGTATGTAGCTCTGGCTGTCCTGGAACTTACTGAAGACCAGGCTGGCCTTGAACTCAGATCTACCTGCCTCTGAGTGCTGGCTTCCAACTTAGAGATCCACCTGCCTCTGCTCCCAAATGCTGGAACTAAAGGTGTTGTTCTTCACCCAACTCTTGAACCATAGTCTGAAACAGTCGCTCAGTCACTCTTGTAAATATAGAGCATACCATTTCTTTAGTGTATCTTTAGGGATAAGTATGTGTGTATGTGCAGGTGCCCTTAGAATTCAGTAGTGGCTGTCACATTCCTCAGGAGCTGGACTTTGTGAGCTGCCTGAAATTGGTTCTGAGAATTGAAATTGTTGTTTCTGTGGTAAATGCTCTTAACTGCTAAGCCATCTCTCTAGCTCTTCTCAATTAGTCTTAAAGGAATTACTTTAACCCATAGTCTGGTTAGTAAGTAACCTTATGGGATGATGTCTGCCTGGTTCTTTGCCATGTCTTTTTGCTGTGGAATATTGATTGATACACAGTAACCAGAAGCGTTTAGGAGTCCTGGTATAAAGAGTTTGCCTAGAACAAAGAGGAGGGTCACAAGAATGGTGACGTATGTAAATTAACGCCGAGCTTTGAATCTCATTCAGCACCTCCTGTTGCTTCTGAAGATATAGACAAACACCGGAGGAGATTTAACATGAGAATGCTGGTACCTGGAAGGCCTGTAAAAGATGCTACCCCACCCCCAGTGCCTGCAGAAAGACCATCTTACAAGGAAAAATTTATTCCTCCAGAACTTAGTATGTGGGATTACTTCGTTGCAAAGGTAAGGGGTATGATGCATGCAGGCTTAAATGTGTCTGTTTTATTGACTTTTGTATGTGTCACATTCAAATGGTGGAACAGCTTTTGATTCAGTTACCTCACTTTAGATATTTAATCTTTCAAATATAGAAACTGGATTGATCTAGAAAATCTAGTGATTATCAAATGATAATAGGTGAGAGAAATTAAAATCCTCTGGGACTTAGGTATGAACCAGAAGTCAGCTTATTAATATATCAAAAGCCTCATCATTTTGAAGTGATGGTGAGTCTTGTAGTGTGTAGCCTTTTCTTGTTGATGATCAACAGTTACCTTGGTCAGCATAGATTTAGAAGAGGATTAATCAGGGTGTGGTAAGGTGCTATGATATCTGTTACTCCATAGCAGAGAAAAGTTGTCTGAGGATCAGCGTACTCATGGTGATTCCTACCCTGATGCCCTTTCTCATACTGTGTTGGTGCATACATACATGACACTAGCTCTCCTCCTGCCCTGTGCAGGAGAGTCCAGTTGCTTGCTGTTGTATTTCTTCTTTCATGTGAGCTAACACTACAGTCCGTGCTATACATAAAACCTCCTATCTTAGTATTCTTGTTTGCTTGTTTGGTTTTTTTTTTTTTTTTTGAGACAGGGTCTCACTATGTAGCGCTGGATATCTTAGAAATCACTATGTAGACCAGGCTGGCCTTGAATTCAGATTTTCCTGCCTCTGCCTTCTGAGACATAGGATCCAGTGCTTGCATCACCACACCCCATTCTTCTTAGAGTTATTAAGGCACTAAAGCTACTCTCTTTGTAGACTGTGCTGTTCTTTAAAATAGTTTTTGAGGCATTGATACATAAAACTTTTGGTTATTTAGTGATCCGCAAAGTATATCATAAAATGACGATGTCAGCATTACATAGGAACTTGTGAGAAAGGCAGACTCTGGAGTCCCATCTTTCTAAGTAAAGATTTCTCCTTGACATTTGGAAAGCCCATTGCATCTTTAATGTAAATGATGACAACAAAGATTTGTAAATAGTAATATGCCAACTTATTTCCATCTTAAAATGTTTTCTTATGACTAATATGAAGTCAAAAAAAGTAAAAATGCAAAAATATATTAAAAAATAAACCAGGAAAAGTGGCACACTCAAAAAGTAGAGACAGGAAAGTTATAAATTTGAGACCAACTTGTGTTAAGAAGAGTAGGGTTATTATTTAAAATATAACATGTAATTTTATGTTTTGCTTTTAAAATTAACATTGGTTTTTGTTTTTTTTGTTTTTTTTTTGTTTGGTTGGTTTTTTGAGACAGGGTTTCTCTGTGTAGCCCTGGCTGTCCTGGACTCACTCTGTAGACCAGGCTAGCCTCGAACTCTCGAACTCAGAAATCCAGCTGCCTCTGCCTCCCAAGTGCTGGGATTAAAGGCGTGCACCACCACTGCCCGGCTAAAATTAACATTGTAAGGCAAACAATTTCTATAACTTTAAAAACATACAGCTGGCTGGGTGTGGTAGTACACACCTTTAATACCAGCATTCCAGAGGCAGGGGCGGGGACAGGGGTGGGGATGGGAGTGGGGACGGGGGCAGGGGTGGGGGCGGGGGCGGGGGCAGGCAGATGCCAGTGAGTTTGAAGCCAACCTGATCTTTTACATAGCTAGTTGTAGGCTTGTCAGGGATGCATAGTGAGACCTGTTCTCAACAAACAAAACATAATTATCATTAAAAATTTTCTGTTATGGAAAACTTCAAACATATACAAGAAGAAAAATAATTTCTAAATCCTTATCTACCATCTAGTTTCAACTCAGTGGACAATGATTTCGTTTTACTTTTGTTTACTGTTGAGGGGTTAGAAGCAAATATAGACCTCACAAAATTTCATTCCTAGTAATGAGTCATTTGGAGGCAGGGTCTGGCTGCGCAGCCTTGTGTAGACTGGCTTTGAACTTCCCTCAGCCCTCCTGCCCCTCACAAATGCCCATTTATCCACTCACATGCATGTGCCCACACTAAATAAATACATGAGAACATTTAAAGTATTGTAAAGCTAGATTTGGTGGCACACAGTTGTAATCCTGCACTGGTACTAGGGATGTGGGCACAGGAGGGTACCAGTTTGAGGTCAGCCTGTGCTGTCCTTAAAAATCAAACAGCAAAAGAACAGATTTTTTTCTTAAAGGTGTGCACCCCATCACCCAGCTTTTTAAACAATTAAAAAAAAGTATGTGTTTAGGTGTTTTGTCTCCAGGTATGCCTGTATACCACATTAGTGTAGTGTAGTGCCCAAGGAAGCAAAAAAGGGTGTTGGATGTACTGGAGATGCACTACAGGTAGTGCTGAGGCACCGTGTGGGAGCCAGGAGTCAGACCCAGCTCCTCTGGAAGAGCAGCTTGTACTCTTACCCACTGAGCCATTGCCTTTCCTGTCTATGTTAAATGGTTTTATGTAGTTGCAAGTTAGGATCCAAAATAAGATTCATACATCTCAGTTAGCTGCTGTGTCTTAGTCTCTGTCTTTAGTTGGGGGAGTTGGGGGGGAGGGACTTATGTAATCCATGTAGTCCCTCCGCCCTCAGTGGGTCATAGGATATGGCAGTTGGGGCACTTCTTCAGTGACACTCATCTAAGGGTTGCCAAGAGTGTGCCATATATATCTGCTAGGCTTAGGGAGGAAAGGGTGCGTTGATAGAGGTGTGCTGGAGAGAGGAGGCAGAGAGAAGTGATGACGTCGGAGCCCTTGGGACAGAGGGAATGAATCCATCCTTCCAGGAGCAGGCATAAGTTAATAGAGTAGCTTAACATTATAAGACCTGTGTAGAAAATCAGGGGGTACAGGAACAGAGGACACTTACTCTACAATGTCTGCATTAAAGTTTATTAGAATGTGTAAGCTCACAGGAATATCTATTCTTTTGAGTGCTTGCTCTTGCTCTCCCTCCCCCTTCCCTCATTCCTCACCCTCCCCAAACCCCCAGCTGTAGCTGAACTAGACCACACAAATTTACTTGCAGGCCTTTGATAGCCACTGGAGTGGCTGCAGTTACAGTAGGAAATCTCAGTCAGATGACTTCTAAAGCCCTAGAGTTTGCTCACCTCTTCTGTTCTCAGAGAAACTGCTTTGGAATCCCTTCATGGTCACCACATTCTATCAGAAATGTTGGAGTGTCCTATTTACTTATTTTGAGTGAGCAACTGCATGCTATGGGAAAACAGGTTGTCAGGGTACCCTCTTGGGCTTCTTAGTCTTGGTTATGAACAGACTCAAAAGGAAGGTGGAGGACAACTTTGGTAGAGCTTACAGAAGAAAGACTCCAGGACAGACAAACTCTTGCTCTTGCTAGCTGCTTGTACGAAGGAGATAGAAAAGATGAAGAGAGAGGCACACTGTTTGAGGTAAACATGGAATACAAGAAAAAGCATACTTGGGCTCTGGCCTGTGTGTAGAAAGGAGGAGACATAGAGAAGACAAAATAGGAAAAAGTCTACGTCTTTGCTCTTTCTTAGGTTTTAATTCTCTGGTTTGTATAGAATAGAGTGAGGGGCAGACTTCATCTTCCTTTATACAGTTCTTGAATTGAATCTACGACAACTTTCCCCTGGTAATTTTGACTTTTGTAAATCTAGAACCTGCAAAAGAAAGCTTTGCTCAGATTGACACAATTTACTATATTCCATTTTAAATCAGAATAAAACTGTTTGTTTAAATAATTTAATAATGTTTAAAATATGTTCTAAATATGCATTATATAAAGTCTGTATTTAATATATTATCAAATTCCATATTTATACCAATGGCTTTGTCTTCTGTTGCAGCCATTTCTTCCTCTGTCTGATAGTGGTGTCATCTATGATTCTGATGAAAGTGTTCACAGCGATGATGAAGAAGATGATGCCTTTTTTTCAGACACACAAATACAGGAGCATCAGGATCCTAATTCATATAGGTAAATGAGCCCCTATCTTCTTTTGTCCTTCTTTTTCAGAAAAACGTAGTATTAGAAGTCTATGTGGTTGGATGAGGTAACTCATACTTTAATTCCAGCAGAGGTAGGCAGGGAATGCTCGGTGCATTGTAGGCCAGTTTGGTCTACAAAACAAACAAACAAACAAACAAACAACCCAAAAATTAAAAGTTAAAAATAGAGGCCACATTTCACTGTGTATTCCTGGCTGGCCTAGAACTTGGTATATAGACCAGGCTAGCTTCAAACTACACCTACCTTTGCATCCCAAGTGCTGGTATTAAAGGCATTTGCCACCACACTGGGTCTCAGGGTTATTTGTTTGTTTTAATATTACCATGTATCTATATAAAACATGATATATTTTCAAGGTAGGACTTTTTTACCTTTCAGGTAAGTTTCTAGAATAGGTTCCATGAAAATTATAAAACTAACAGTTTATTGAAGAAAAAAATGTAACTCATGCTTTTGGAACTTAACACATCAAATGACATGCTATTTAGATTCTATGTGACAGTATGAGAAATGTCTTTCTACTAGGTAATTTTTATATATTCTAAATGTGATATATTATTAAAGTCTCTTTCCTTCCTTCTCTTTTATTTTTTTATTTTTTTAAGACAGTCTTTATACATAGTCTTGGCTGTATAGAACTTGCTATGTAAACCAGGGAACAGAGATTCCTTTGAACTCAGAGATTCCTCTGTCTCTGCCTCCTAAGCATTGGGATTAAAGGTGTGAGCCATCATGCCTCATCTAAAGTTTTGTTTTTCAGTGACTATAAAGGATTCACTTTTGTGTAATAAAAGTCAGAGGCAGCTTTTCTGAGTTGGGCCCCACAGTTGATAGAGGCATGACTACTCTTTTCCTATGATTCGTTTTCTAGGTTGTTAAGTGCATTTTTGTTTGTTTTGTTTTTTTCTTTTCCCAAACAGCTGGGCTCTTCTGCATTTGACAATGGTTAAGCTGGCACTTCACAATATCAAGAATTTTTTTCCTATTGCTGGGCTGGAATTCTCTGGTGAGTTTGAAATTTGAAAGTCAGTGTTGTTAAATATAATAAATTGCTATCAAGTTAATGTTCAAAATCTATGTAGAAGGCCATTTACTATTTTTAAAATGCTGCATTAGATATTTTGAAAAGTCTTCTCTCTTACATGCTCCAGTCTGTGGTTTGAATTTGATAAAGCACTACAATCTTGCCTAGCAGACTGAAAGAATGAGAATCAAGAACAGGAAAGCTGCATTCTTTTCTCTGTTTGTTTTAGTGCCTTCCATTTTGTTGAAAGTATTAAGACTAAGATTAAGAATATCCTCCCAAGCCTGAGGTGTCTATTTTTAGAAGTCTGGCTGTAAGAGTTTAAACTCTGCAGGCATATAGTGACTTAACTTTCTTACCCTCTAGAGCTCCCTGTGACATCACCACTAGGAATTGCTGTCATTAAAAACTTGGAGAACTGGGAACAGATTCTGCAGGAGAAAATGGATCACTTTGAAGGTCCACCCCCTAACTATGTCAACACATACCCAACTGACCTCTCAGTGGGAGCTGGGCCAGCTATTCTCCGAAATAAAGCAATGTTAGAGCCTGAAAATACTCCATTCAAGTAAGATGCTTCTTAGAATCCTGATGATAGTATAGCTTGCTTTAGCTCTTCTGGGAACCAGTTTGACAGAGCATGCCACTAGCCTTCAGAATAGTCTTGTATTTTTAATTAAGGAAATTATAACTTACATTTATAATAGGGAAATAGTCTTTTATTTTCATCTGTTTCTTACTCTTGGGGGAGATTTAATAGCAATGTACATATGCAATTATTGTTACTGTTTTTTGTGGATAAGTTAATAAAGGAAAAATGAAGGTTTTATTGTTGCTTTGATACAGTGTCTGCCTAACTCAGCCCTTTGATGAGCAGCATGCTTTCAAAAACTTCAGTATGTCCACCACATGGATTCGGATAAAGAATCAAACATAAAATCCACACAGCTATAAAAAGTTATTTTTAACTAGTAAATAAAAACATAAAAATGATTTTTCATGGGTCGGTTTGTGATAGCTTGACATACATAGTGTATCTGTTGAAGTTGAATTAAGCATCTGGTTACTTGCTTTGTTTTAAGGAACCACCCATGTTTAGGAATAGTGTTCACAAGCTTGAAGGACCAAGAGGATAGACTTAAGTAACTGGAAATACTGTCATTTTCTTTATATTTATCAAATGTGCTTTTACCGTGTGGAAAGCCTAAAGTGTAATTTAAAAAGAAAATAATGAGTCACTTGATAGTTCTCTCTCCCAGTTCATTTACTATGATTGGAAAATTGATTACTAGGCCAAGCAGTTATTTTCAGGAAAACTAAAATTAAGAGTGAAATAAATCATAAGGTTTGTTGTGCTTACAGCTGTGTTATTTGAATGAATTTGGAGCATTTAAAACAAGTATCTGCAAATGCCTTATTTACTATGAGTTGATTGATTTGTCAACATTCATTTGATAGATCTCGGGATTCATCTGCACTTCCAGTCAAACGACTCTGGCATTTCCTTGTCAAGCAGGAAGTTCTTCAAGAGACATTTATTAGATACATTTTCACTAAGAAGAGAAAGCAGAGTGAGGTATTGTTTCTGTTGTAATTTTTCTTTAGTCTCTTTTCTTTTCTTAACATATCTGACTTTAGTATTTCACTTATTTTTAAAATGTATTTTTGGATAGGACTTCTCTGTTATTTTTACACATCTGAGTAGTATCCAAAGCTTGCAAAGCTGTGGAGAGCTTTGATGAAATCTCATATTTCTGTTTCATAGCAATGGAACAGTGTAAGTTCCATGCTAAATCACATGTTCAAGTGACATTTGTTAATTCCCTTAAATAACTGCTGTTGGACAGTCACCTATAATAACTTTGCAGTAAATGATTTCAGGAACCTAACATATAAATGGCCGCAGTCTGTGATATGATCCTCTAAATATGTAATTTAAATTACAACATAGCCCTTTAAGCATGTGATTCACTCTTAACTTATAAATGAACAGGTTTGGTTTGGTTTGGTTTGGTTTTTTGCTTTTAATTGAAGAGGGCTTCTGATCCCCTGGAACTAAAGGTCACAACCTTCTGACATGGCTGCTGAGAAGTGAACTCGGGTATTTTGCAACAGCAGTATGTACTCTTAACTGCTGAGCCATCCCTCCAACATCAATGAACAGCTGTTTAAACAACAAATTTAAGAAAATTTTGTGAAAGAATAAAGTACAGAAATACCAAAAGCAAGATAAAGGATGGCACGCTTATAAATGAAGGCACAGGTTTAGTCTTGCCTGGTGTCTAAGAAGCCAGTATTAGCATTGCATGTGTGAGTCAAGAAGAATTAGGGCTTTAGGTGCCGGCAAGGAATCTCTTCCTTAGAAGACATTTTACTCAGCACTTTAGTGCCTTCAGTGAGGCAGTGAGGAGACTGCAAAGCATGCAGAACAGTATCAGACAAAGGCTTGGCAAGCTCAGTCTGAGAGAAGAAACATGAGTTGTATTTCACTTAGAAAGGTAAAAATGGAGAAGAGGTAACTTCCCAAGGTCAAGTGGAGAATTGCTGAGCCTTTTCCCATGCCCAGGGCAGCAGCAGCTACAACCCTCATTCTTGTTCAGTAGTTGTCTGTGCACATGGATGGTACCTATGGCCAGTCCTTAAGAATAGCTTTGTGTTTTATCTCTGTGCTTAAGGATAGAAAAGAGGAGATGTAGTGAATCCTTCAAGTCCTGATGAGCTTTTTGTTCACAAAGCCTCTAATGGTGTTGAAGTTACTGATACAGTATCTGTTGGGGAACTCAGGTACACTGCCTGCCTCAGGCTATAGCATTCCTAGTGGTGACTGATGCTGATTCTATACAGTGTGGAAATTTAAGAAATGGCTGTAAAATGAAAGATGATTATTCAATTATGAGTTACTCATGAAAGCCAAATCTTTGAAGGGCTACATTTCCTGAATGTAGTTCTTTAAATCATTAAACTTACAGTTTATAAAAACTGTGACTTAATTCTTGGTCCAGCTGTTAGCATACAGATCCTTAGTCTCTCCTCATAGCCTGCAGGCTCTGTGGTCTTGGAGTCAGCAGGCCAAGCTTTGAGTTTCAGCAGGGGTCCCTGTGAAGACCACAGTGTGGGGAGAGAGAGAGAGAGAGAGAGAGAGAGAGAGAGAGAGAGAGAGAGAGCAGGCACTTCCTAGCTTGCTGTAGGAGTGTGGTATAACTTGGAGTTGAGATAAAAGAAGTTTGTCAGTTTCCCTTTGACTTTTGTTTATTGAATGAAGTGCCTCTCTTCTCCATTTGTGCCACCCTACAGACTTGTGACTGAGCACTGGAGTGTGGCCCATATGACTGAACTTGCAATTTTGTTTAATTTTGAGTACCTACATGATTAGTGGCTACTGTATCAAGAAGTACAGATCTGTTGAAACGTTTTTAAGAAAAGAATTTTGGAAAATATTTAAAGCAAGATAAAAACTAATCACTAGTTTCAGAAATAAAATCTTGTGCTTTATCTTTGTAGGTTTTGGGGTAGGATTTTGGTTATCAGCAAATTTGATAAATTGATTAGTAAAAATCCTTAACACACACACACACACACACACACACACACACACACACACGAGAGAGAGAGAGAGAGAGAGAAGAGAGAGAGAGAGAGAGAGAGAGAGAGAGAGAGAGAGAGAGAGAGAGAGAAAGAGAAAGAGAGAAAGAGAGAGAGAAACAGAAAACCCCACCAAAAAACCTTAGCGAGAGCTCAGCAGTTAAGAGCACTTGTGACTTTCAGAGGACCTGAGTTCCATTCCTAGCTCTTACGTCTGGCAGTTCACAACCACCTCTACTTCTAGCTCCAGGGGCTCTGACACCCTTTCTAGCCTCCATGGTCACCCTTATACATGTGATATGTACACACTGAAAAACACATCCATCCATCCATCCATATATGCACATACATATACGTTCACACACACACACAAATAAAAATTTAAGTAACTAAAATAAAAGACAAAAACTGATACGTTGACTAATCCATGATTTGAAATTCTTGACATACTATAAAAAGGTAACTTTACTCATCAAATAAGTTAAAGAAAAATGTTCCACAGATCAAGCTTTCGTCAAATTGTTAAATGTGTCAAACTAGCTGGTTGACTTAGCAAGCCAATTCTTCAGTGAATGACTTTCACTGAGTTAGCCATTCTCAGAGTAGAACAACTCCCATGTTTTCCTGGGTACTTCATTGTCAGTTGCTATGGTACCGTGTGGTCCTTAAAGGAGGGTCAGAGAATTTGAATGGACTGTCAGGCTGAAATTGTTACATCAGGAAGACCGGGGAGAAGTTTCAGGTTCTGATCATGCCTTCCGGGGCTAATGCAGTAGAGGAGTAATATTTCTAGTTGTACCTTGCCTAGGACTTGTCAACCAGGGAGCAAGCAAGTATGCTTTTTTCCCATGCCTCATCCTTTCATTCACAAGGAGAGTGATCTAGCCGTATGATTGCTCAGACTCGTTCATGAGTAAGACTGCAGCAGTGATCAGTGCACAGCTCGGTGCCTCTGCTGACATGCCAGCATTTGGAAGGTAAAAGCAAAAGGGTCTCATACTCTAGCCCCAGGCTGTTGAGACCAGGTCTCAACAAAACAAAAGGGAGTATGCTTTTAGCATTCATGAAGCTGTGGGTTCAATCCTCAAGACTGTTTAAAAAAAATGGAGGTGGACGGGAACTGATAACATGATTGGAAATGGCTCAGGCAGTAAATTGCTTGCTGTACAGTCTGCGGATGGGGGTCAGATCGTCAGCACCCACAGGGAAGTCCAAGTACAGCAGCACATCCGTATCCTAGAACCGGCATGCTGAGACAGGCAGACGGGCAAAGCTTGCTGACTGGTGAGGATAAGACCATATTCAGTGAAAGACCCTATTTTAAAAAAAAAATAAGGTGGAGAGCCATTGAGAAAGACACTCAGGGTTGAATTCTGGCCTCCACAGGACCTCCCCCCTCCATGTGTACATATATCAATATGTACATCTATATAAAACAAAATTAAAAGAAGTAGGTCTTATTTTTAGAGATTATTGATTTAAGAACTTTAACTTACATAAGTGGTACACAATTAGTAAATTTTAATTGTGAGGTAGTTTTTATGTTTTCATGTGTATATGATAGAATAACTTTAGTTAGCCTGGTTTTGCTTTGTTGATCTGATACTCTATTTTATCTAGTTTAATTTTTTGAAGTCAGTTTTATCATCTTTGTATGATAACCATTCTTGCTTGAAGTTTTTCATTCTCTCTATTATTTCATTTTATGCATGTGTTTTGTGTCTGTGGCGGTGTGGTGTATGTAGTCTGTAGAAGAACATGTGGAGCAGGTCAGACACAACTCCGTAGCAGAGGATTGCCACGGCAAGGTAGTCTCCAGTGCCTCTCTGCAGCTCCCTTCTCAGAGCTCTCGGAGCTAACCCCTCATCTCTAATGCTAATCATGGCTGCCCAGCTGATTAAGAGGCCTTCTCTCAGACCGCCTTAGAAGGAGGAGAGGACACGCCCTGGGTCCAGCTCTGCTCTGCTCAGCTCTGAGCTCTTCCTCCTTGTTCTCATCTTTACTGCCGTCATACTTCCTAGACTGTTGTAAAGCACAACTGGTTTTTCTTCTCTCCTCTCCTCTTAACTTCTCATTCATCTCTGACTCTCAAGATGCCTCGATTGTTCTGTTTTCCATTCTTTTCTCCCTGGTCTCCCTAGGTTTTCCCTGTTTCCAATTTCTTAACCTTTACTTTAAAGTGTTTCATAACATATCTCTCCTTTGACTTCCTATGACTTTGTCCTTCACTGTGCCTCTTAACACACACACGTACAGACACACACATACACACACACATGCACGCACACACAGACTCTCACACATTCTCTTATTACAGAATATTTGTGCATTTTAGAGGAGCTAAAATAAGTGTATAAATTGTGAAACATTTTAATCATTGCCATATAATCACATTGGGACTCTTCATAATTGGGGCGTTTGATTACAGAGCTTCAGAACACAAGAGATTCTAAAACTAATTGCCAACACACTAACGCTCCTCTGCTCCTCCTGTCTGCTACAGTACTTCTTACTCAGCTGTCGTCCTGTGGGATGGTCATGTCTGTGGAGATTCACGTAGCAACAACTAACTCAGCAATGTTTTGCAGGTCGAAGCGGATCTGGGCTATCCAGGAGGGAAGGCAAAGGTCATTCATAAGGAGTCTGACATGATCATGGCATTTTCTATTAATAAGGTAAACATTGTAGTCATTATAAATAATGTTCTGCTTTTTAGTGAAATTGTGCAAATCCTTGTTCTGCTTTTGCTTCCTAGGCAAACTGTAATGAAATTGTTTTGGCTTCAACACATGATGTTCAAGAACTTGATGTCACTTCTCTACTGGCTTGTCAATCATATATATGGATTGGAGAAGAATATGACAGAGAGTCGAAAAGGTGTGGCTCATGAGGGGTTATTGTAAATACCATTGTCATCTGGGTGGTTGGGGCACATGCCTTTGATCTCAGTATTTGGGAGGCAGAGGAAGGGGATCTCTGAGTTAGAGACCTGCCTAGTCTGCAGAGCTAGTTCAGGACAGCCAGGTCTACTCCTGTTTCGAAAAACCAAAAAATATAAATAAACAAACAAATACATAAATAAAAATAAATGCCATTGTCTTTAGCAAATATCTGCTAAGTTGTTGAGATGAGAAAGATATACCTCTCTTCAGTTATGCAAGAAACAAACATAATTGGTTTAGTTGACAATAAAAGTCTTCACTTATACAAGATTTATAAATTACTCATAATTTTCCCATTAAACTTCCATATCTGACAGGAGATCTAAGGTTTAAAACTGCAACTTTGACCTTTAACTCCAGGGAAACAGGAGTATCTCTTTGCCCTCCCTACTCCTAATTGACACTTTTTCTCTTCTCAGCTAGCTTCCCTTCTTGTTCGTGTGTGTGTGTGTGTGTGTGTATGCGCGTGCACACACACACACCAATGAATTTCATTATGGTTGTTTATAGAACCGTTGGCACGTTGCCAGTGCTGTACCACTGAAGGAAATAGCTCTCCCTTTCCTAGTAACCATTGGCTGTGTATAAATACTCAAGGAGGGTTAAAATACTTTCAACATTAGTTGTAATATTGTAGCAATAAAGCTGCTCACATGGATAATATATGAGACTGAGTTTATATTTTGTTTAATGGGAAAGAAGTGTTAAAACTGGCTAGATTTAGATTTGTGCCTAAGTTTTTTATTCAGTGAATATTTATTCTATTTTTTAAATATTTTAACTGCTAAAGAACAATTTTTTTTTAAAAAAAGGCAAACCCTTCCTAAATCTGTATCTTTAGAAAAAGAAGATACCATTGAAAAAGAATCTCTCATGGTTGTATCCAATCTGTGTAGTTGGGTTTCTGTTAAAAGAGAGTAAACTTTCAGAGTAACATGCAACTGTTCTCCACAGTTCAGATGATATTGATTACCGTGGCTCTACCACAACCCTGTATCAGCCTGGTGCAGCCTCCCATTCTTCCAGCCAGGCACACCCACCTCCATCTCTGCCATGGCTCGGCAGTGGACAGACAAGCACTGGAGCTACTGTGGTATGTCTTTCATCTCCAGACACATATGGTTTCTGAGCGTGGGCACCTCAAGAAATGTGTTGAAGTTGCTTGACATAGAAATTATACTAAAAACGAGAATAACTTGCTTTGAGTTTCCCAGTGCATGCTTTCCACATACCCGCCACAGGTGGGAGTGGGTATTATTGTCCTCTAGTATTATGTCATAGGTGAACAACTGAGACACAGTGGTAAAGCAGAGTCAGAGAGGAGTTCAAGTTCTGTCTAAAGTTTGAACGTTGCCTCAGATGACTGAATGTTAATTCGTCCTTGTCACTATAGTTGAAGGAGTCCTATTCTTTCATATTCTGAATATCAGCAGGATACCAGCCTGGGCTACCTAGCCAGATTCCCCCTACTCCCAGCCCCAAAATCAACCTGATGGTTGTCAGGGAGGGGGTAGTTGGAAGAGTCCCTTTGTCATTAGATGAAGCTGTTTGTAATGTCTACACAGGGCAGGGCTGTACCAGTAAATGATAGTTTCTGTTTGCAAAAATGTATATTAAACATTTCAGAACCCTCAGCAGGGCTTGTCTCAGCTAAAGCTTCTTCTTAGGATGAATGCCACAGGGGATGCTCTGATGCTCTTCCTTCCTCATCCCTTCTGAATGCACATAGTAAACTCATGTTTCCTCCCTTTAAAGCTCATGAAAAGGAACCTACATAATGTTAAGAGAATGACATCACACCCTGTCCATCAGTACTGTAAGTATTTTGTTTGTCATCCAAGAGTCTGAAGTGTCTTTTGAAGAATGAGAGTTACTGAAACTCTTCAGTTTCTTACTGCACACCTTCTGTGTCTAGATCTCACAGGTGCCCAGGACGGCAGTGTGCGGATGTTTGAGTGGACACGGCCTCAGCAACTCGTCTGTTTCCGTCAAGCTGGCAATGCAAGAGTTACTAGATTGTATTTTAACTCACAAGGCAACAAGGTTTGTTCCTGGGAGTTAGTGCTGAGTGGATCCTGAGTTTATTTTCATACAATTTATTAAAATTGTATCAAAAAAAATGAATGACCGTGGGTTTAAACTGAGCAGGCTGTTTGTTGAATTCTGTTTATGTAGCCTCTTTTCTTACAATAGAAACACAAATCTGCAAAACTTAGGGCAGTTTAGCCAGTTATTCATTGTAGCATTTTGTGAAAGAAAACTACTTCTGCCCCAAGTGCTGTTGGTGTCTGCCAGCTTGCTATAGTCTTACTGACACCCAGTTTTTCCTTCCCTGTGTTGTGGAGGCTTAGGGAAATGCATGGTGTGTGTGGACACACAGTTACAAGGTGACAAGAAAGGTGGGGGGGGGGAGAATGCACACTTAGAACGTGGCAGGGAAGGCAGGTGCTTGGCCTTTGTGAGAAGCACAGGGGAGAGCTATTGGAGGAGTTTGTAAAGTGAGCCCTGAGCAAGCCTCTGTCATAGATATTTTGCTTTTGGCAAGAATTCTGAAAACCTGTGTTTGATGTTCATGCCCCTCTTACAGTGTGGTGTTGCAGACGGAGAGGGTTTTCTGAGTATTTGGCAAGTTAACCAAACTGCATCAAATCCCAAACCTTACATGGTAAGTGCCACTCACATTCCCAGAGTGAACACAGAGAACATTGTTGGTGAAGTGTCTGCTTTTAACAGTGGATCTCAGTATTTAACAGTGGATCTTAGTAGTCATTCTTTTGGAAAATGACAGTTCTACCTAGCATGAGCCATCCATCTGTATCCTCAGTTTAAACAGAAATAACCAAAACAACAAACAGCTTTCGCTTTTTACCTTAAAGGGCAGCTGTGGGTTTGTTCCTCTGTGTGGTCCAACTCAGAATACATTTTTAATGGTACTTTTGTCCATTTCAGAAACAATTCTTCTTTTAAATAATGTTTTTATTTTATGAGAACTAAATTCATAGTTGTAGAATTTTATTAAGTACATAATTAAAATTCAAACAGGTTCTGAGCACTAATTGCTTTCAGAACTTTTCCTTTTTCCCAGATGGTAATGTAACCCTGAGAGTTCCTTCACATGCCTCCCCACGCCGTGTTAGATATGTGATGACACACGCACTGCTGTGCCTTCATGTGGCCGGGCTGTGGCTTAGGAGATAGGAGCGCCTTTGCTGTCCTCTGTGGGTCTGACAGTTTTGTATTCGTTATATCCACGCTTTTCTTATTTATGTCTTGCCTGAATATGTGTATGCGCATCCCTAGAGGTCAGACGAGGCCGGTAGATCCCTCAGAGCTGACATTAGAGGAAGGTATGCACCTCCATGTGGATGTGGAGAACAACGTGCAAAAGCGGTTAACCTCTGAGCTCTCTCTCCAGGCTTCGGTGGAATTTTTGGCATTGTATAAATAAATGGAGGCTCAGAAAGCTCTGAACCGTCTTAGTCCAGATAGATTACCCAAATGCTTTTAAATTGTCTTTTCTATTTTTAAAACATTTTTTATTAAAAGTCTTTTTCATACAATATATTTTGATCATGTTTTCCTCTCCCCCAACTCCTTCATTACATATGAGAGATACGAACATTTCTTTTAGATTAGTGGCACTGCAGACTGTCATAATGTCTTCTAAGAAATGCAAGTAATCTTTTTTTTATTGGATGTTTTATTTACATTTCATATGTTGTCCCCTTACCCCATCCCCCACCTACCCAGGAACCCCCTATCCCCTCACCCCTCCTCCTGCTTCTCTGTGGATGTACCCCCCCATTCCCACCTCCCCACCCTCAAATTCCCACCCCCTGGGGCGTCCAGCCTTCATGAGGCCAAGGATCTCTTCTCCCACCTATGCCCAGCAGGGCCCTCCACTCTTATGTATACAGCTGAAGCCATGGGTCCCTCCCTAAGTGCTACCAGGCTGGTTGTTTAGACCCTGGGAGCTGTGGTTGGTTGGTATTGTTGCTCTCCTCATGGTGCCACAAACCCTTTCAGCTCCAATGGTCTTCACTCTAACTCCTCCATTGGGAACCCCATGATCAGTACAATGGCTAGTTGTGAGCATCCGCCTCTGTATATGTCAGACTCTTGAAGACCTCTGAGGAGACATCTATATCAGGCTCTTATCAGCATGCACTTCCTGTCTTCCACATCAGCATCTACCTTTGGTGACTGCACATGGGATGGGTACGCAGGTGGAATGGTCTTCAGACGGCCCCTCCTTCAGTTTCTGTCCCTCACTTTGTCTCCATATTTGCTCCCTTGAGTATTTTGTTGCTCCTTCTAAGAAGGACCGTATCACCCCCACTTGGTCTTCCTTCTTCATGAGCTTCATGTGGCCTGTGAGTTGAATCTTGGGCATTTCAAGGTTCTGGGCTAATATCCAGTAATCAGTGAGTGAATACCATGTGTGTTCTTTTGTGATTGGCTTACTTCACTCAGGATGATAATTTCTAGTTCCATCCATTTACCTAGGAAACTCTTGAGTTCATTGTTTTTAATAGCTGAGTAATACTCCATTGTGTAAATATGCCACATTTTTTGAATCCATTCCTCAGTTGAAGGACATCTGGGTTCTTTCCAGCTCCTGACTATTATAAATAAGGCTGCTATGAACATAGTTGAGCATATGTCCTTGTTATATGTTCGAGCATCTTCTGGGTATATGCCTAGGAGTGGTATAGGTGGATCCTCAGGTAATGCTATGACCAATTTTCTGAGGAACCACCAGACTGATTTCCAAAGTGGTTGCACCATCTGAAATGCAAGTAATCTTGAGGAGATACTGTGCCTACTCATGCAATAAAATCCTGTTTATTTTTAGATACCCTGGTATCCTCCTGATGTAACAAGAACGGAATACTTAAGTTTTCCACATTGCTGGGACATTCTTAGGAGTGTTTTAGGGCAGGTTTAGGCTTGTGGGCTTCGTTCAGGACCACTTTTAACAGTGCCTTTGTGATTGGCAAAGCGTGGTGAGCACGAGGAGCACAGAGGTGGCTAAGGTGGAAGTCTGTGTTTAGACTACAATTGTTAGCTTAACCACAGCTTATGGAGGTGGGCAAGGTAGAGTTTTCTTCCTTGGGTTATTGTTGTTCATTATGATTTATATTATTATATAAAGTTTGTCGAGTTAGTCAAGGTTGTCAGCACTAAAATAACTTGAGGTCTTAATCTAATCAAATGTCTTTAGTAAATGAAATAAGCTCATATATTTAGTTTGAGGTGAGGTCTTGGGGTAGCCCAGGCTGACTTTCAAATCTTAGGTTCAAATGATCTTCCTGCCTTAGTCTTCCAGATAACTGAGACACCCACCACTATGTCTGCTAGTTCATATACTACCATGTCCTGTTTTTTTCCTTATAATTCAAACAGTAAAAAAAAAAAAAATGTTTTTTTGTTGTTTTGTTTCAAGACAAAAGTTTTCCTCTATACTCTTGGCTGTCTCAGAACTTGCTTTGTAGACCAGGCTGGCCTCAGATTCAGGGATCCACCTGTGTCTGCATCCCAAGGGCTGGGATGAAAGACATGTGCTATCACTGCCCAACTAAAATAAATGTTTTTTTGTTTTGTTTTGTTTTTGTTGTTGTTTATTTTTTTGAGACAAGGTATGTAGCCTTTGGCTGACCTGGAACTTGCTCTGTTGATCAGCCTGACCTCAGACTTACAGAGATCAGTCTGTCTCTTGAGTACTAGGGTTAAAGGTATGCGGTAGCTACCATGCCTGGTAACAGAATATAACCTTTAATTCAATATGTCTTATCAGCCTTTTCTAATTTTTAAATTCTTGGATACTATCAAAGGAATATGTAAATATCTATATCTTCTTGCTATCACTTTTTACTCTAGACTAAATCTTTATGGTAAACTTTTAATTAAGAGCTTAGAAATTTCAGAGACTTATGTAAGTTTTTTAATTTATTTTTTATTTATTCCCTCATACATCACATCCTGACCATAGTTTTCCCCTCCTCCTCTCCTCCCAATTGCCCTACCCCCTTTTCTTTTAGATTTTTTTCTGCTTTGAGGAGTACAGGCTTTGAAGCATGGCCTAATGATCCTGTCTGCCCCGGTTGAAGGCTGGGACAAGGCAGCTTGGGTGGGTGGAAGGATGCTGAGATAGTGAGATTGTTGGGGAGTTTGCATGGTGCACAACCTACCCGGACTTCTCCCAGTCTGCTTGTCTCTGGTAGTGCAGATTCTCATCCCCAGACCAGTCTCTGGTAGAGCAGAGAGCATTTGCCCCAGTAGGAAAATGGGGTACTGGAGATAGGATAGGGTAGGTGAAGGCCCAGAAAGTTGGGGAGTTTGGATGGTGCACAGCCTCCCTGGACTTCTCCCTGTCTGCATGGTCTCTGGTAGAGCAGAGAGTCTCTGCCCCAGTTGGAGGCTGGGCACAGCAAATAGCAAGGTGCAGGGCTGGGGATAGGCTGGGAGGGATGCTGAGAGAGTTGGGAAGTTGGGAGGTGGGCAGCTGACCGGGATTTTTCCCAGTCTGAGTAGTTCAGACTACAGTTTCTCATCTGTAGGTTTATTTTTTTATTTTATTGAATTCTTAAATAGCTTAAGACTTTCTGATATGAAAGATAATTTTAAACTATTTTACCTGAGAATTGGGAACATGATTACAAACCTAATGCTTCCTCTAGTAAGAAAAAATTATCAGTAAGGTCAGATGGTTACAACTTTTAATACTTTATAGGCTCACAAGGTTAGTACTAGCCTTTAAAAAATGGCAGGACTAGAAATGGGAGAGACAGTCACAACTAATTCATACTGACCTGTTTGTTCTTTGTGTACTTTAAAATTCTTTAAAGTGCTGTGTCATAAAAAGAAGGAAAAGTTGGCAGTGTGGCCTCTGGGTGTAGAGTGGCCTGCAGGTTCTGAGTGCTAAGCACATAGTATGGGTCTAGGTTCTGAGCAAGAGAGGTTCTGTTTAGTCTGGAGGAGGCTGGGCTTGAGGCCCCTAGTAGTATGCATTATTCTCCCATCCATATTGAGTTTAAAAAACTGTTGTTGTTAGGTGTGGTAGCACAGCACTTGGGAAGTTGAGGGTCATAAGGTTAAAGCAGCCTGAGAGACGTATCGAGATCCTATACCAAAGACAACAGAAGTAAAAATTTGAAATATATATTATCACTCAAGCGTCTTACACGTTATTGGCGGAACATTATTTGTTATCATTTCAGTTGCTACTGGAGTTTTAGATAACATTGGCTATATTTTGTTTTCTATAGAGTTGGCAGTGCCACAGTAAGGCCACAAGTGACTTTGCGTTTATCACCTCTTCAAGTCTAGTTGCAACATCTGGACAGTCCAATGACAATAGGTAGGTTGATGGAAACAAAAGACTTAACAAAAATTTAAGCACAGGCTAGCTTTCCTAGAAAGTGAGGATTTCTATTTAGTAGGCTTTTTTTTTTAATCCAAGGAATATGTTTTATGTTTTATAATCCTCACCATGGCTTTCCTTACCAGAAACAAAACAAACATTTGTCCTAATGTAGTCTGCAGCCATTGTAAAGTCCCTTAGCACTGAGGAGCGTGTGAGGAGCGTGTGACACGGCTGCAGCCATCATTTGCATTTTCCCTCACATTGTTTTCATTAGCTGTGTGCTATGAACAGGACTGTTAGCCTGAAGTGATTACTTCCCAGGGATATAACTGCCCTTCTACTGAGGAAGTCATTTCCCAGTTTCTCCAGAAGGGTCATTGAGAAGAGATGGGCTGGGGGTGCAATGACAGGGATCTTATAAAAGTGATACTGGCATAAACTCTTAGAAGAGACAAACCACCCCCATGCTAGTTGGCAATCTCAAATAAGAAAAATACTTTTCTTGACAAAATTTTCCCTTATTGGTGACTTTGAATAACTGTTTCTGATGTAGTTTATTATTTCTTTAAAAGGAACGTCTGCCTCTGGGACACATTAATATCACCTGGAAACAGCCTCATTCACGGTGAGTTAAAGGGTGATTCTTTGACACATTATGAAGGAATGCTCTCTAGGTTTGATTTTACTTCAAGAATTCAGTGTTTGCTCACAGGTTGATGTGGAGGACTGCACAGAGACAAAAGGGTTATTTCGTCCAGCAGTTTCAGCCCCTGGTTGTTTGTCCTGTGAATCTGAGGGGAGAAGAATGGGGACCCACTCTCCTTCCAAGAGGCCCTTATCTTCTAAAAGTTCTGCTACCACCTAGTGGTGCCATTGGCTAGAAACGTTTGGAGCATGTTTATCCAGACTGTATCATAAGGCCATCTCCTTAGCTTGTGGCTGAACTTATTCAGATACATGAGGCTACACTTCTTACCTAGTTACCGCTCTTTGCTTTTTGGATGAGCATCAAGTGGGGTGAATGGTGCCGAGTAGTGACGATTGTGTGCACCACTGAGTGGCTTAGCTTCTTCTGTGCTCCTGCTTCTGTGTGCTGTTAAAAATGCTAGAACTTAGCACGTGTCCAGTATGTACTCATGAGGGCCAGTGTGCTCCTCCCATGTATGATGCTCTCCGTATTTTGTATGAGGCACATAACTGAGGACTCTTTAAACACCCTTTTCTGTTCATGTTTCATATTGATAGAATGCGTAGAAACTGTTTGTTTAGTATGACTTAGCACTTGAAGTATAGGGTTTCAGAAATTCTGTGACTTAAAATTAGGTGGATGTTCTTTAGAGTTTTTATATTTGTTCTTTTGGTGCTTTAACAGAATACCTGACAAAAACAGCTTAAAGGAAGGAGAGTTTAGTGTGGTTAAGGGCTTCAGGGGCTTCTTTCTATGCATGGTCTGCTGGCTCCGTGTTTTCTGTGCTGGGATGAGATAGAGAGAGCATGTGGTGAGGCAGAGCACCTTACCTCACGGTAGCCAGGAAGCAGAGCTACAGGAAAGGGGGTAGAAAAGTACATTCCTAAGGAGCGTGCTGTAGTGATCTGTCCCCAAGGCCAGGCCCACCTTCCAAGGACTCCGAGTAATGCCATCAAAGTATGAATCTTACAGGAGAACTAAAGCCAGAGCCCCTCCTGACTGTCATCTCTAAGTGACTGAATTCAGTAACTGGGGACAAATTCTCAACACATGCACTTTCTAAACAAATGATTTCAGGGAAGAAAAAAGTGAGCAATGAACTGCTGTATTTAAATGTGAATTAAAACATCAGAGCCACGAGTTGCAGGTTTTGGGAAAGTCTCCTGATATTCCTTTTTCTTTCAGGTTTTACTTGCCATGATCATGGTGCCACAGTACTTCAGTATGCCCCCAAACAACAACTCCTAATCTCGGGAGGTAGGAAAGGTTACATCTGCATTTTTGACATCAGACAGAGACAGCTAATGCACACCTTCCAGGCCCATGACTCGGCTATTAAGGCTTTGGCTCTGGATTCCTGTGAGGAATACTTCACTACAGGCTCAGCAGAAGGCAATATTAAAGTAAGTAAGGCAGGAGGTGAGCATAGACTAACGCTAGTCTTTCCTGCTGTCTAGACTGCTTGCTAGGAAAAAAACACACTCTGAAATGGAGGCATTGAATAAAACCTCCTGAAGTACTAGATGTCCTTGATGTGCCACCCCACTGTACCTTAACTTCTGTGTGGCTCTTTCTAAACCATTCTGCTATGGAAATCCAGCTAATAATCCAGTTCACTGGATCTCAGCTACTGTGACTATGCGCCTGGAAGGGGCTGGGAGGGCTGGGATGCACCACAGTGGTACAGTGCTTGCTTAACATGTGCAAGGCTTGGGTTCTGGGTTTTGTGATGATGGTCCTAGCATCACAAAATATTAAGAAGAAGGGACTTAATTTTGAGTAAAGTGTTTGAGGTTTTGTTTTGTGATGACAATTTGACCTCAGGACCTCATGGTGCTAGATAAACACAAACTAACAAGATACACCACTAGCCCCAAGTGTGTGCATTTAATTAACACATGGATGTATTTAGCAAAATTACTTTGGTACCTTGGACTTCTCTTCCTTTTTCCCACCTCTGTCCTCGGTACTCATAGCTGAAGGGATGTTTCCAGGGGGTTGAAGTGATACCATATTTCTTTTATTTTGTCTTGGAGCCTAGTTTCATGTGGAAACATATTTTATTGAATTAAATACGTGGTTGAATTAGTAGAGAGGTTTGGGGGTGGGGGGGGGAAGAGGGAGAGAGAATGTGAGGATAAAAATATGCAAGAAGCAGTAAATCTAAGATAGGATATGAATTATGTGAGTGACACTGTTACCTCCTGTTAGGTAGACAGCTAGGATAGCAGCAGTCAGCAGGAAATTAGGCCCTTATTAGTTGGGTCAAGGAACAGAAGTGAGAGCTGTACTTTCTCTCTCTCATTTATGACTCATCATATTTTTTTTAAATTAGGTATGGAGATTGACAGGTCATGGCCTGATTCATTCATTTAAGAATGAGCATGCTAAGCAGTCCATATTCCGGAACATTGGAGCTGGAGTTATGCAGATTGATATCAGCCAAGACAACCGACTGTTCTCCTGTGGTGCAGATGGCACACTGAAAACCAGGGTTCTGCCCAGTGCTTTTAATATCCCTAATAGAATTCTTGACATTCTGTAGTCTGAAAGCTTGAGGGTTTATTTTATATACCTCTCAGTTAAAAGGTGTAATGTAGAAATTAGGCAGTTCTGCTTTCCATGACAGTCAACACCTTGAAATCAACCGAGAGAGTCCCTGTGGAATTTGACTCTGATGCAAGCTGGGTTTTCCTCTACCTGAGTGTTCCTACGCAGGTTGGTAGAGTGCATGTACCTTGTCATTATACTGACGCATTAAAAAAAAATCCCATAAAACCCTACCTTGTATTGTATGAGAGGAAGCTATTCTTTACATCATGTAACAAACCTGATTCAGAAACACTTGAGGTTAGCCATCAGTAAGTTACAGTAATGAGCAGGGCCTTTATACCAAATCGAGGAAGAAAACGTTGCTGATTCAGGTTTTTCTTCCTGTTCTCATCATGGATGGAGCATGCTGCTGTCTCTTGTTGAATGAAGGATAGTCCTGGGTGTTGGACGCCCAAGACCACCAGAAACACTTCCTAACTGTGGAGCAGGCCCGGTCACTCTCATCCTTCCCTGCTGAGTATGTTTTCCTGTTAGTGTTCATACTGAGCTAGTACTGTAACTTGCAAATGAGTGCAAATTTAAATGCAATGTTTTCCTCACAATTTGCACATTGACATTTTTTGGACTGCTAGTTTTTCTATTAAAGTATCTGCCTTTATGTCAGGAATGTAATATGTTAGACATGGTGTATTTGTAGTTAAGCAACACACACCTTCTTAGTCTACTTTAGTGCTTTTCTTTTCATGTATTTAAGGTTAATGAGGCACATTTAAAGCTATGTTGAAACTACACCAATAGAACATTTCATATCAATTAAATGAATGTTAGGCTTTTTGTGGCCAGTTGATGAGATTGGTGATATTATTTATTGCCACAGCCTATTGTATAAACTATGCAGCGTTAAATATTATTTGCTTGTAAAATACTAGCCAGTGTCATATTTTGATGTATTTCCTTCGTTATGACCAAAAATATGTTGCAATATTGAAACCAGTGTCTGTGTGTGTTTAAGTGTTTACCAGCAAATTGTCTGACCATGTAATGAGAATGTTTGATGCCCATGTGGTAAATAGTAAAACATAATGGTGTAAAGCACCTTTCTCTGAAGGCGATGTGGTACTCATGCTGTGAAATACATATGTAAAAGAAATGTTATTTGTTAGAGTTTTATTTTAGTTTGGCCTATTTAAGTAGACTGGTCTGGCATTATTTGACACTGTTTTTAAGAGTTAATTTTAATAAAATGATTAACTATTAGAGAAATTTTCAGCCCTTAAACTGTTTATTCATTCACACATACCTATGGAACGTCATGTATCCAAGAAGCAACTCTAGTGAGGTGGAGTTTAAGAGTTGAGAGGGTGCTTACTTCACGGAACCTTGTCTGGACAGAACAGTTTATTGAAGGAAGTGTAATTGGTGGTTATGTTGGCAAAGGAGCTGTGCTAGGAATTGTGCTTCTGTAGAGTTGGAAGGGAGAGAATTTTGACACAGGAACATGAACAGAAATGTGGGGGTAAACATTACCTACCCCGTGGACCACGATCTGGATACTACAGCCCGTGGATGCTGTACTGTCTTTGGGTGTGCATACTAAGATAGTAGGAGTACTCAGTAGTACTCGGTAGTGAATAGACTTGCCTTTAACAAATTGAGTGTCAGAGGTTTGATTTGAAATTGTACTTTATAAACTGCCATTTGTCACACACATTTAAACATTGCCAAACTAGACATAATAACAGTTTAATGTTTTTGAATGTTGTTTTTTCTCTTTGGTTAGGTGATGAAAAGGGGACCTTAAAACAAATACTAGACAACCCATTGGATCTTTGTTCTAAATTTTTTTTCTGTCAGTGTGATAAACACCATGAACAAAAGCAACTTAGGAAGTTTATTTTAGCATATTGTCTTTGATTGAGCAATGCCAGGTCAGGAACTCCAGGCAGGAGTTTGAGCAGAAATCAGTTACTTTAGCTTATGTCCAGCTACCTGCCTGGGGAGAGAGCACTGACAAAGGACTTGATATTAGCAATCAAGAAATGCCCATCTACCGGTCTGATGGAGGCATCTCTTGAGTTGAGGTTCCTCTTCAGGTATGTTACAGTGTCAGCCAAGATCAGCTGTCACAGGCCTCAAACCACCTCTGCTGGGCAGGTCACTCATTCCATTGACTTGCTTTTCCCTAACCGGGAAGCCTAGTTCCAGACCCATGGCCTGGGAGCTTTCCTCTTTGTGAGCTGCCTTTGTAAAAGTCTCTTCTTCCCTCTCTGATCCCTGTTTCATATCTCCATTTTTCCTTGCCTGTGGCCATCTCCACATTCCCAGAACTAGCTCCTTAAACTGCCTTAAGTCTGCTTTGTTTGAAAGCCACCCTTGGTTGGTGAGCACTCCTTTCCTCTGGTGTCCTTCTCTCTGCACACTATCTTCTCTGGACCCTCAGGTCTAGCTCCAGACCCATGGTGTGGGAGCCTTTGTCAGCACTTGTCCAATAAGCAGCTTATCCACCAGCTCCGCCTAACCCTCCTCTGGTCATACATCTCTCTGATTGGCCTAGTCTAAGGAGGTCCATGCATCAGACATGCAGAGAAAGAAGTCCACATGCCCAGTCAAATTACACACACACACACACACACACACACACACACACACACACACACACA
>NW_021605476.1:481398-485714 GCF_004785775.1 Grammomys surdaster
ACACACACACACACACACACACACACACACACACACACACACACACACAAAACAACATGAATGACCAAGATAGCACATTTCTAATCAAACCTACTAGTCCTGTAGAAGTGTTCTCTACTACCTAGATGAATGTCAGGACACAGACTTTAAACAATCATAAACTCTATCAAGGCTTAAATAAATTGAAAGAAGACAGAACTGAACACTTTACCGAACCTCCAAGAGAACCTAATAAATACCTAAGTGATGGTTAAGGAAAAAGATACATGTCTGAGTGTAACGAATATAATGAAGAATTTGAAAGTTGTACGTAAGAGTGTCCAGAGCTGCCCATGTGATACATCTCCAACAAGGCCACACCTCCTAACGCTTTCCAAACTGTGATGCCAGCTGGGGATCAGGTATTCAAACATAACCCCTTGGAACCATTATCATTCAAACCACCATAGGACCTGAATCGAATAAAAAGAATATGAAGAAAATATTTTAAGCATGGGAAAGTATATTGCAAGAAATGTGGGACACCACCAAAAAACCAAATCTTTGAATTACGGATATGAATTTCAGGTCAATGTCATTGACCAGATCTTGAGCAAAGTCATAGAAGAAAACATACCCAAACTAAAGAAAGACCCATACAGATACAGAAAGCACACAGAACCCCAACTAGACAAGATCAGAAATACTAAATATTCAAAATGAAGAAAATATATTGAGAGCTGAAAAATAAAAGTTGTATCTAAAGGAAAACTCACCAGAGAATAACACCTAATTTTTCCCTGGACACTGTGAAGGCCAGAAGAGTTGTTGAAAATTATGTGGAGATTGCGGTCATTTTGTTATTTCGCTGGTGTGTGTTCTTGTGATTCTATTTCACGAAATTACTTGTTTTCTTTGTAGAATTGCTTTGGCTGTGCTTATCCCTCTTTTCAATTCTACATATTACTTCCATTACTCTGTTCACCAGTTTTGTTGTTGGGTAGGAACTTTTAAGACTGTTTGAAGTTTTTTTCTTTCAACTATGGCATATAGTTTTGCTGGGCAGAGTAGTCTCTCTGTCTCTGTCTCTGTCTCTCTCTCTGTCTCTCTCTCTACACACACACACACACACACACACACACACACACACACACATTTTTTTCAGGCAGTACAGAAGCTTCTCTAAAATAGACCACATTGCAGGACACGAAACTAGGACACAAACCTTAGTAAGTACAGTAAAACTGAAATTCCATGTATCCTAGGCAACCAGTATATAATAAAATTTAAAATCAACAGCAAACAGAATTCTAGTAAGGATATTAACTCATTTCTGAATGATGAATAGGCCAAAGGAAAAAAAATCAAGAGAGATAAATATATTCCTGGAGCCAAATGAAAATGAAGACACAATACAATAAAACCTCTGGTCATTTTTCTTATAGGGAAATTTATAGCTCTAACTACTTATGTTAAATCAGAAAGTAGTAATAAGTGATTTAATGACTCTACTCAAGTTGGAAAGAAAGAACTAAGCCCAAACCCAGATGTCAAGAAATAACAACCAAGCACAAATTAATAAAATAGAAACAAAACAATTCGAAGAATCAGTGGGCCTAAGAGGATAAACAAGATAAACAAGATAAACAAGATCAAGAGACCTTTCATCCAACTAAACAAAAAGGAAAAAAGAACCCAAATTAACAGAATCAGAAATGAGCAGGGAAACATTATAGCAGACTAAAAACCTGTACTTCATTAAAGTGGAAAACCTGAAAGAAGTGGGTGAATTTATTGGTTCATTTGAACTACCAAGGTAACAACCTAAACAGAAATATAAGAGAGGAAATGAAACAGTAATAAAAAGTCTTTTGTCTAAAAAAGCCTCAGGCCCAAATGGATACACAGAATTCTATCAGACTTTGAAAGGAACTACAACCAGTACTTCTTAAATTACTCAAAAATATAAACAGAAGGATCACTCAAAAATTTCTTGCCAGTTTTATTCTAATACCCAAATACTCAAATCATGTAAAGGCACAGGAGGGGGGATAGCAAACTTGAATACAGGTACGTATCAAGATCACCACAGTCAAGTTGGCTTTATCCCTGAAGTGCAGGGTTGGTTCAACAAGCATCAATAGATACACTTTTTGCAGATGATATGATATTATATATAAGTGATCACAAAAATTCCTACCAGAAAATTAGAAACAAATCAACAGTTTCAGCAAAGTGGCCGAGACAAAATCAGTTTACACATATTAGTAGTCTTTTTATACACCGACAAACACATTGAGAAAGAGGTCATGGACATACTCCCATTCACAATAGCGTCAGAGACAGTGAAATACCTTGAAGTAAACTTAACCAAATCTTCAGATGTGAGTATACAATATAGAGTAACCATGGAAACTAGGTAAGTATAAAAGGATTATATATGTGGGGTGGGGTTGGGGGAGGAGGAGTAGGATACTGGTGATATGGACAGAAAAATGGGCAGAAGTCTCCACCTGAGGATATGGGGAAAGGGGTCAATGTGGAAGGAGGGAGGAGGGACAAAAAACACCAAGGTTTTTTGATAAAGCCTCAAGGAATATATAATGGCAATTATATACTATATGTGTGTATACACAATATATGGAATACTATGTATGCACATATACATGTATACATATATGTATACACACAGAATGAGAGAAAGAAGCAGATTAAAAGAAGTCCTGCCATTTTACAGTGCTTTCCACAAGCACTAACTCCAGTGTCAGGCATGAGAAACTTCTTTTCCAATGGCTCGTCATAGTCCAAATGACTCCCCAAATGATAAAGACTATAGCTGTTGCCATTAGTTGCCTGAGAGATTGAAGGTAAGTCCCTATGATTAAGACATCATGCACTTAAGACACAGGACTTAGATGATTTGAGCTGCAGTTAACCTGGAAGCCTCCTCCCCAAGGACTAGCTTCCATGGCACCAGAAAATACTATGCAAGCTGGAAAAGGAGGAAAGCAGTGAGGTGCTATCCAGCTGGGACACTTAGGAACCACAGCTGTGACCAGCATGGCAGGAGATCTGTAAAACTGGGATAAGTGGCGTTCACATTGTGGTGACCGATAGCTGTCTCATGGAACATAATAAGAAAAAAAAAAGGTTCACTCAAAAGGGGGGAATTATGCCTGGTATTGGAAACCTAGCCCACTTTCTGGGCCTGGTGAAGTCATGCATCTTAGACTCTACTGCTGCCAGTTTGCTAGACCAGTATAACTCCTTACTGCATTTTAATTATCCATATACCCACAGGTAAGTGTAGCAATCACACCTCATCAAAGCAGATTCTCTTTCTAACAAAGGGAGACCATCCCAGAAAACTCCAACTAGACGTGATGCAGAGGTCACCAGACAGGGTGACACTCAGCCCTAGAGGACACATTTACACAAGAGATTCTGTGTCTGTGGTTCTGTGTAACTGGACTTTCGGCTACTTTATTGGGTTCTTTTTCTCACTACCGTTCTCCAACCTTCCAACCCCACAACACCAACCAGATAGGAGAGAAAGAAGGTTAGAGGGGGAGGCAGGCATCAGTTTTATTAGACTACTCTCAGTTGATTAAGTTCCTAGGGGCAAGTTTGAGCTTCATCATCAGGGTATATATACACACATGAATATTTAATAATAGTAAAAAGAAGCTATCAATTTAAGAGAGAAGGGAGAACATGGCGTTAGAGAGACCAGAGGTAGAAATAGGAAAGAGAGAAGTGACATAACTATTTTAATTAAAATGTATTTTAAAAGTATAGAAACATATAGGGGACGTATTAGGGTTTCTATTGCTGCGATGAAACACCATGACTAAGAAGCAAGTTGGGGAGGAAAGGGTTTATTCAGCTTTTACTTCCACATTGCTTGTTCTTCATCACCAAAGGAAGTCAGGACTGGAACTCACACAGGGCAGGAACCTGGAGGCAGGAGCTGATGTAGAGGCCATGGAGGGATGCTGTTTACTGGCTTGCTTCCCCTGGCTTGCTCAGTTTGCTTTCTTATAGAACCCAAGACTACCAGCCCAGGGATGGTACCATTCACAATGGGCTGGGCCCTCCCCCTTGATCACTGAGAAAATGCCTTACAGCTGGATCTCATGGAGGCATTTCCTCAAGGGAGGCTCCTTTCTCTGTGGTAGCTCCAGCTGTGTCAAGTTGACACGCAGAACCAGCCAGTACAAGGAGGCGGGGAAAATATGTTGAAGGCTTAGGTTTCCAACTCCTGAAAAATCTAGATGAAATGGATGAATTTCTCTCTCTCTCTCTCTCTCTCTCTCTCTCTCTCTCTCTCTCTCTCT
>NW_021605476.1:485724-501933 GCF_004785775.1 Grammomys surdaster
TCTCTCTCTCTCTCTCTCTCTCTCTCTCTCTCTCTCTCTCTCTCTCTCTCTCTTTCTCTTCTCTTCGGATATAGGTATAGATTATTTATAGATGAATGATATAGGTATAGTGTGTATATGTATACATGTGTATATATGTGAATACATATATATGTAAAGTTAAACAAAGAGAAGCTGGAAATGCTAGTCTAACATGAACAAGGCTCTGGATTTTACCCAGGACCACATAAAACTGGATGTGATCTTTCATATTTGTAAAACAGCACTTGGGAGGTTGAGGCAAGAGGATCAAAAAGAAGTTCAAGGTTATTCTCTGATGTATATAGTTCAGGATCAGTCTGGGCTAAATGAGATCCTTTCTCAGAAAATAATATTAAAAATCCTTGCAGATTGAATTCAGTAAAATGTTAAAGCGGGTGGTTGTTGGAAGTCTGCCTTTGGCTCTGGGTAATTTAGATGTTCAAGTACCAGACCTTGTCTTCATTTTATCCTTTTGGAAGATTCTTGGTGTCTGGAGATGCGTGGAGCCTGCTGGCTTGTCTACTTAGCTTTCTGCTGTCTGTTAATCATGCTCAGCCTTTAACAAAACGTCTAGAGGGTCAGTTAATCCCCGCAGCACCCACATAATGTCATTGTCCCCAGTCCCTGCTTCCCTCCTAAGTCTGCAACTGCTGTTTAACACCAGCCAATGCATCATGTTCCACTGGATGTCATTCCAACTAGCAGCAACTTGAGCTTTGACAATGGGGTCATCTCATTGTTCCAGTGGCAGCCTGAGTCGCTCTACCAAGAACAGTGGCTTCCTTCTGGGACTACACTCAGAAAGTTTTGGCAGCATTAGCAGATGTAAATATGGGGTTCACAGTTAAGCTTGACTTCTAAATCAATATTTTAATTTCATTTTTGTTTTTATTTTTATTGTTTTTTGTTTGTTTTTGTTTTTGTTTTTTGAGACAGGGTCTCTCTATGTGGTCCTGGTTGTCCTGGAGCTTGCTATGTAGAACAGGATATCCTGGAACTCAGTGAGATCCACCTGCCTCTGCCCCTGCCCCTGCCCCTGCCCTGCTCCTGCCCCTGCCCCTGCCTCCTCAGTGCTGGGAATCTGCTGAGTTCTAGGCCAGCCTACAATGTGTTATGTTGTCTCAAAAGCAAGACAACACACAGAAAGGAATGGCTTTCATACACATGTTAAAGTTAGTTATGCCTACTTTCTAATGACAGGAACCGGATGTCCTTTGTTTGTTTTGTTTTGTTGTTTGTTTTTCTTTTCTTTCTTTCTTTTCTTTTTTTTTTTTTTTTTTTTTGTTTTTCGAGAGAAGGTTTCTCTGTGTAGCCCTGGCTGTCGTGGAACTCACTCTGTAGACCAGGGTGGCCTTGAACTCAGAAATCCACCTGCCTCTGCCTCCCAAGTGCTGGGATTAAAAGCGTGTGCCAGCACTGCAGGCCGGATGTCCTTTGTTAATGACAGAATAAAGTAGAATGTTCTGAAGTCAGGCAAACTCTAGCATTCCAGCTGCACTTGGAGTTAGTCGTCTTCTGATGTTCTACTCTCCTGGATGTTAAAATGGTGATGTTGACTGTGTGTCTTATAATGGCCCTATCCTGTGGTTGGGGAGAAGGTTCCTTGGCAAACAAGACTTGCATCTTGACAAAACTAAACTGCTAGTCACAGGATCCAGGCTCTAGTCTTCTCATAAGACTTCACTTATCAACTGAAATTTGATTAAGGGCTGGCGAGACCACTTGTGGGTAAAGAGCCTGCTCTGCTCTTCCAGAGGACCTGAGCTCACAACTGTCCCAGCCCCTGGGGGATTCGACGAGACCCTAGGGAAGGGGGCAAAAGAATAAAAGGACAAGAGACACAAAGGATGAGAGCAAGTCTGGGGTTCTGATCAAGCTCTGCAACTTTAATTTCACAGGCAGGTTATAAAGATACAGCAAAACGGGAAGTTTAGGCAAGGGTCATTGCTTAGGGCTATCCCACTGTCATATCCTATTGCCCAAGACCATCCCACTGTCATAACCGGCTCCCAGGAAATACCAGACGTTCTTTGAGTTCCTGGGACCTGAAACCCGCGAACACCCTTTCTTAACTTTGTACTGACTAGGCTTTCCAGAACAGCAGGTAATTTCCTGAGGTTCTCTTAGAACAGCAGGTAATTTCCTGGGTTTGGCTTCTGACACACAACAGTCTGGAACTCCAGGTCCAGGGGGGATATGATACCTTCTGGACTCAGCAGGTACCTGCACACATGCACATACATGCCCCCACAAATGCACACACACAGATGCATACATAGGCACTTGCACACACACATGTGCACACAAATACATGCATGTGTACACACACACACACACACACACACACACACACACACAGAGGCACCCCTCCACACACATAGATACAGGCACACACACAATTGTTAAAAAGTTAAAAGATAAACACAATTGAAACAACTTTACTTGTTGAGGTTGACCATAACAGCTTGCTGGAGGGGAAAGAAAGCGAGGCTGAGAGATGAATTCCATCCTTGTTTTAAATTCCACCTCTAGGAGCTACAAGATGTTTAAATTACATGCCAAGTCAGAATGGCCCACTTACAGGTGCAAGAATCTTTTTAAATGTTTTCGACTTTTCTGTTTGGTATTATTTCAGTTATCAAAGTCATAGATAGCCGTGCATACTGAGCTGCAGGGGAGAGGTGTTTGCAGGAAGCCATAGGCGTGGCGTCCTTAACTGCTCTTCCTCTGGCGGAGGCAGTCTTAGTGTAAAGTCATTGTGCCGTTAAGGGACTGTTTTTAGTGGATTGACAATGTTACCTGCCTAATCATACGAGCCAGCACACAGAAATTAGCGACATTGTGTCCATGCCTTAGCAGAACATGTATACTTTAAGTATTGTACGACTTCTAGAGCATTCCACAAAGACTAATCAAGGGATGCAAGTGTCCTAGTTAGGGTTCTATTGCTGCAGTGAAACTCTGTGATCAAAAAGCAAGCTGGGGAGGAAAGGGTTTATTTGGCATCCATTTCCTGTTTACTGTTCACCATTGTAGGAAGGCTGGAACCTGGAGGAAGGAGCTGATGCTTACTGGCTTGCTACAATGGCTTTTCTCAGCCTGCTTCTTATAGAGCCCGAAACCACCATCCAGAGGTGGTCCCACCCACAATAAGCCAAGCCCTCCCACATCAGTCACTAAGAAAATGCCTTACGAACTTACGTAAAGTCAGATCTTATGAGGCGTTTTCTTAATTGAAGCTCCCTCCTCCCAAGAGACTCTAGCTTGTGTTCCATTGACGTAAAACTATCCAGCACAGTAGTATTGTATCATTCTTTCCCCAAGGAACTGGGACTGGTCCAAATTCATACAAATCTAGGTTTTTAAAGTTGCCATTCCTAGCTCCCTCTTGAAGCTCCACAGGGCTGTCTGGAACTCAGTGCCAGGCAGAAGGAGTTGGCAGAGATCATGGCTATTTAAGGTCTTATAGGAGCCAATTAAACTAGATCCTTAGTAACCAAGAGGACCAGACCCAACCTTGAGAACCACGTGGGAGTGAGCACCTCCATTCCTGGAGGCTCTCTTACTCCATCTAATGCTGTCCTTAGCTGTCCCTTCCACTAAAACTCAAGCATAAATGCTGCTTCTCAGTCTAAAGAAAGCCTAACAAAACCCAGGGAGTGAGTCCTTCCGAGAGCCTGGCTCGTTTTGTATCCTTAAAGGTCAGCAGTTTTTCTTTCTGGAAAGGCCTAGGCAGTGTGGTTGGGGATTTATAGCGCTGCTCTGCTTCACCGCTGTCGTGGTCTGAGTCGTGATTCTTAGGTGCAGGGATTCGATGTACAGGGATGGGAGATAAGCTGACTTTGGCCTTTAAACCAGTTGCCTTCCCTTATTCTAGACAGCAAGTACAAATAAATGGTGCCTGTCTTTGGAAAAGCCATCATGTCTCCATGCTTCTAACCAGATTACTGGCCACTTAGTGTTTGATACTCTGATAACAATCCCATGGCCTTGGCAAAAGGAACCACGCACGAACTGAAGGTTTCTCGTTTATGACCCCAGCAGCAAACGGACATGATCAGAAATTGACCGACGTCCAGACGGGCCTGATGCAGTTTCCTTTAGAGTCCTGAGCTTGTATCTATTCATGATTTTTATTAATCTTGGATTTGTCTTTAGGAGCTGAAAATTAGAATCGTTCTGTAGTGGCTGGTGTGTATTCAGAGAAAAATAACAAATAATGGATAATATAATACCTTAGAAGCCATAAGAGCCAGTGCACCTTCCCTAAGTACCTAATAAGTGTATGTCATCACTGATAGGCGCACCCCTCAAGCTGCAGGTAAACTCATTTACATGTGGAGAAAAAAAATAAGAAACCAGAAAGCAATCTAATATATGATCAGGCAAGAATCACAGAACTTCATATAGGCAGAGGAAATGTTGTCAGTCATACTCAGATGTCTCATATTGCCGATGGGGACACTAACGTCACGGGGGAGAGCTAACTTGCTGAGTCTGAGGAGGGATTAAGGGTCACAGGATCTCATCCATTCCTACTTCCAATCTCTAACTATTTAAGCAACCTGGCTGAAAGAGGACTCGCTGCTTGCACAAGAGCCTGTGGCTCGGGCTTATGCTCCGAGTATCTGGGTATCCTTTACAGGCTAGCTTTCTGTTGGGCTTGAACAAACCCTAGAAAGCATGTGGAGTATAATGAGGGAGCAGACAGCAAGCCTATCGCTGGCTTAATGCTGCTGACAGAAACTGCACAGGATAAAGCATCAGATGGCCATCTTCCCATGAGTATAAATGCTGGTCTCTCATGTTGTACGATAGCATGGCAAGAACAGACTGTGACATTCTGAAATCAAAGTTTGCATTGATCTGTTTTCCGCTTAACAAATCAAAGGCAAACGTGATCCTCGTGTCTTTGGTGTCTGTGACATAGAGGATTCCTTGAGCTATGAAGGCGTTGCCAGCCTTGGATTTGGGGTATGTGGTATTGATGTGCTGCAGCACAGAGAATGTCCTCTCATCCAGCCGGGCTACGAGGATGCTTGAGCCATCCACACTCGAAGCGTAGATAATCCAGAGGCCCTTCTCATCCACTGCTATGTTGAAGTAAGTCTTGGAATTTGCAAAGAGGTATTTTCGATCAAAATACAAAGCATTTTCAAGCTTCAGAGTTTGAGATGTCTCTTTCCCAAATTCAAATCTGAAACATGTTTTTAAAAATGAGTTAGAGTGGATTAAACACGTCTGTAGAGAGAATTCTCAGGAACTGTAGGAAACATCACCTGTCAATAAAAAAAAGTTTATGGCCAATGAGCTGAGGCAGGAAATAGGAGGTGGGAGTTTTGGCAGAGAAGGAGGGGTGATTCTGGGAACGAGTCAGGCTCTGGAGATTGGAGCTGTGCTCCGGAGGAGATGGTCGGGTAAACCTGAGGAGTAACTAGCTGTGTGGAAGACATAAAATAGAACAAATGGATTTAATAAGTTACAAGCTAGTCCTGGAACAAGTCAAAGCTTACATATGTTCCATATATGAGAAGGCTGAGTCGGAGGGAAGAGGCCAGATGGAAACGCTCAAGGCTACTCATGTTTGTGGACCCGGGTGATTTGTTTTGCTCCTTACTAAGCTGAGTTACCAAGAGTGGACCAAGGCCTGGTGGTCTCTGTTGTCAAAAGACTCCAGGAAACTTTTCTACTTGCCCTTCAGTGATGTTCTGAGCAGCAAGGATGTGAAGGCAGTGACTAGCCTGTGCTAGCAGAAGCAAAGGGATACAGTAGTGTGCTGTTAAGGACTGTCCCCAAATCAGCAGTGTAGCTGAGGATAGCCTTGAACACCTAATCCTCTTTCCTCCACCTGCCAAGCACTGGGCTTATACCACCAAGCCTTGCTTCTGCAGTGCTGAAGATCAAACCCAGAGCTTTGAACACTCTTTCAACTGGGAACATTGATAGCCCCTAAATTTAGGTTTTAAAACTCCAAAGTTTGCTAGTCATTCATTTATTTTATGCTAAAATTTTAATTAAAAAAAAAGACAATTTAAACTAAGGAAAAGGTCACTAGCTGAGAAGAGATGTGGTAGAGGCTGAGAAGACAACTTTCTTGTCTAGAAAGAAGAATTATAAATAGAACCATGTATGGAGTTCCATGCCCCTTAGCTCTGGGATCTGATTCCCCAGACTCAAAACCATATATATATTATGATTTAATCACTACCTAAATCTGGGATATTAAGATTAAAAGAAAACACCAGAGGGCGCTTTTGAGCAGCAGAGCGCAAGAGGCTGGTGGGACTCAAAGGCTTTTAAGGAAGCCCAGCAAACCGAAGCAGACCAGGAAAGCCGAGTTAAGCTGGAAAGGAGCCTGAGAAGAACAGCACTTGGGAAGGACTCAGCCATACCAGCTCCTGAGTGCTGGGAACTCTGTTCTACAGGAGCAGCACCTTCAATATACTCTGCTCTGCCTTCTGCTCTAGGCATGTGGTTTGCTGTAGGTCTAAGCTGAGAGTCCCCGACCCACTCAGCACAGCTCACCCAAGCCTGGGAGCACAAGGCTATAATCTGGGGTACTTGGGAGGCTAAGGTGGAATGATTGTTAAGTGAAATGCCCCAAAGTGACCGTCTTGCACTTCACCTCACTCCTCTCTAGCCTCTATGGTGACATCCTGCTGAGCAGAGCTTTCTCATGTACCTGTTTTTTTATCAACTGAGCTGAAACCTTTGAAAATGTTGAGCCCCCCCTGCTGCATCTGGTTTGAAGTAATTCTGGGTTTTCTTTATAAACATTATCCTATATTGCTTAGGGAGAAGAGTTCTTTGTGGCCTGTGTCAATGCCTAGGCACAGGCTTAAATAAAGAACTCTACTTATACCTGCAGTGGTATGTAACATTCATGAGTGGTCTATGACCGTAAGTTCAAGGCCTTTCTTGACAACACAGAGAAATTAAGAGCAGCCTGAGCAACTTGGCAAGACTGTGGAAGACCGCTACACTCTGAGCATAAGAGCTATCATCTTTCTCATAGCAACAAACTCTGTGACAGGGCTTCTTGATTGTGGCTGTTGCTTCCTAGGGCATGGGGTGTTAGGAGGGTCACTGAGTCATCTGAGCGTCAAGTCCTCGGTCTGGAATTCTGCCCTAGCGTGTAGTGTATTTGTTCACTGCAGTGGGGAAGGGGACTCAGTTTGTAAAGCTGGGGGAAAGGTGTCTTTCATGCCAGGGTGAAGCTTCCTGGAGGTGGGGCTGCTTTGGGGTGTAAACGCTCTAAAAGCATGCCCAATAGATCCACTGGTTCCCCAAGTTACACTTTAGAGGAGTCACACTTTGGTGTGCCAGTGTTCCTTAAGGAGCAGGTAGATTATTGTTACATTTCTCCAGGGAAAGTGTTCTTTCAGTAAAACTTAGAAGTAGAAAGGAGGGGGAGATATAATGTGCTCATTGGTAAAGACTATTTCTAGTATGTGTGAGGCCCTGGATTTGAACTCATACCTCAAAAGCCAAACCTCCAAACTCCATTTTTAAAAAGATATCATTTCTCATTTTAGGGTTTCTTCTTAGAACTCCCCTATCCCCACAACATGTGGTAATAACATGTTAACAGGGAGCTACCCATTAAACAGATATCAGGCACCAGGGGCTCTGGTGAAGGTGTCTGAGTGGGAGATAAATTCTTTCCTCTTCTACACCAGATTTTACCCATAAAGGATGACAAGAGATGATGTCATGTGGTAGCATAGGGGAGGAGAGCGAGGCAAGGGGTGAGCATTTCCTGTCTCGCTATCCTCCAAGCTAAACTGGCTGAGTCTGCTTTCAAAAGATCATGACACTGAGGGTGTTGACTGCTGACCTTCCCTCATAGAAGAGAGTAGGGAGAGCCATGGGTTTCTCACAAGTATTCAACCACCCTTTCAACCCGTTGTAAGCAGTTCTGCCCTAACTGCATGTGACCTTGGGGATCTTGAGGAGGAGCAAGAGTATGTAGGTGGAGAAGGACTAGGGGAAGGAGCAGCCATCATCCATGCTGGGATGACTTTCCAGTGTGACTGCTGTAAGGTCACTGTGTTCCTGCCTGTCACCCCTTGCCCACTGCTCTGTAAGTAAGCCTGATAAACTCCCTGGTTCCCCAGACGGGACTTTTGGTGGAATCACACCTCTGTTTGTTGCTGGGACTTTGGGAGGAAGGATAGATGTTGTCTTTACATCTCCTCCATGGAAAGAGTCATGCCAGGAAAGCTCTGCCCTTTGTGCCAGGAAAGCTCTGCCCTTGCTTGCTTCCTGTCTCAACGGATGTGAGTGGCAGTGGCCAAAACTCCATGTCTCCTTCTCCCTGCCTCTTATCCTCCCATGGGTGTGCATCAGCAGGGGCCCGGGTGTGGGACTCCCTCACTGTTTTCTGCCATTCTATTGGGAGACAAACCCTGATTGATCTACCTAGGCACATAAAGATCACAGAACACATCTGAGCCACAGCCAGCATACGCACTGTGAGGAGACACTGCAGGGCACGCATGGCGGCTCACCTCACAATGGTGTTGGAGCCTCCTTTGTGGTAGTAGAGAGAGTTGTTGTAGACAGCGTGCCCACAGCCATGAAAATAATGTGGGAGGTGGAGGAGGGTGAAGCTGCCATTGAGGAGTGCCGGCAGGTCTTTGAACTCCTTCACCATGATGCCTGTGGGAGGGGAGGAGGGAGTCTCTTACCCACCAGCAATGATTCTCTTACCCATGAACACACATGCTGCTGAACGAACACCTGTCCCCTCCCACCCACCTCACTCTATAGCATTTATAAAATCTATAGTATTTATAAATATCTGGTGCTTGTACAGCTTCCGCTTGCTGCCCCCATCCCTTCCTAAGCACCAAGACCACCGCTGCTCCTACGCAACACTTCTCTCTTTCTTTGAGCCTCAAGCCCCCAGCTTGGTAGACAGAGGTTACTACTGGACTCATCAGTTCGTGCTGATGAAATAAAGAAATGATTCTTAGCTTTTGACCAATGGATGTGTACCGCCAGAGTCTTCTGGAATGAAGTCACTCTTACTACCACTGGCCACTTCACATCTTTTGGGGACAGTGTGACCAGGTCTATCTTCAGACATGGAAAGGCTGTGAGATGGTTCTCTATCTTCTCCCCTGGGCTCCATCCAACAAATATGTGAGAAATATGGCCAAAAGTACTCTCATAGGATGGTCTCAAACTCAGAGAGCAATGGGCTGTGCCCACTGAATTTGGTTTTTATAGCTAAGGTCATATCATCCTTAACACACCAGATCGCAGAGCCAGATGGTTAGTATTTGTAAGCCATAATTTGTCTTTTATATATCTTCTGCAGTATGAATTAGTTGATAAAACCTGTAGCTGTCCTGCTCTTTATTTCTGCCTGGCTACTGTGTTGAGATTGGATAGTTTACATTGCATAGTCATGTATCTGGGACCTGAACTACAAAGCTTGCAACCAACACATCCAAGCTAGAAGGTGTTCTACACATTCAGTTATGCTTTCTACGACAAGGAGCCTTATTCTCACACTAGTGGATATCTCAGACACGTGGGTATAGAATAAGCTTGTAGGTAGGCAACAAATATGATTTCCATTTCTAGATAGAAGTACCTGAAAAATGTTCAGTCACCCAAATGCGGTCATCACTTTTGTTAGCAGACTCTCTTATCCAAGTCCCAAAAGTCTCTCTCACTTTTAGGACTTGGGCTGGGTTGCCAATGGAAGTGATCATGGATTCTGTCAGAAAAAAAGAGAGTCATGTACCAGCTGGTTAAGGCATTTAGTTTTGAATTTCCAAATAGAATATTTGTGCGCGGTGCTGGGGATTGAATACAAGGCCTGTGCAGGCAAATGAAACACACAGGCACTAAGGTGCACCCAGCCCAGGGGCGGGGGTTCCTACCTGTCTGTGGAGAATGGGACTCATTAACTTTCTCGTCAGCTCTTCCCACCAAGGTATCATCATTGGGTATGACACACGTCTCCCCTAAAACGACAACAATCAATGCAGTTGTCACAATGGGTCATATAGTTGTCACAATGGTGTCTATAACTTTCTGGCAAAGTCACAAATGTATTCATTATAACATCTCTACCATGTTTCTTGGTCACTTGCTTTTTAGCAAGCCCAAGCCACAGGCTCCCAACCAGAGTTTCAGTCTTATGGCTGGGTCCATTCTCTGGAAATGTCTAGGAAGACCACTATTCCAAACAATGCAGGTGTTTGGAGAAAGTCAGGGTCCTCCTCCACATCTGCTGCTGAAATGACAGCTCAAGTTGTGCCTTGTGGTATAAGACAGCCAAGACATTCTGGGTAACCTCTAGTTTTAAATCCACTGTTGAAATAGCTTCCTATTATTATTATCCTTTGTTTCTAAGAAACTTTTGACTTGAGCTGGGCCTGGTAGCTCCTTGGCTGTCTGTTTTCTCTCTGTAAGTTAGAAACAAGCATGTCAGCATCCTAGGATAGTCATAGGGATCAGTAGAACTAAGTACTTAGCACTGTGCCTGGCAGTCTTAGCACTCAAAACTAAGTGGCAGAGGACTGGAGGTATAGCTTAGTGGTAAGCACCGGGCTCTGGGTTCAACCTCCTGCCCCCAACACACACAGTACTGACAGTGACAGAGATTCTGTGATCATTCTCAGCAGGGTGTTAACCAATCTGACTGCCCCACTATCTTCTGGTTTCTTACTCTCTCGGGAATTTGTAGCTACAGTTAACAGCTTAGATCTCAAGATGCTGCTCTCAGGGGACCTAGTGACACTGTGTCTTTAAGTTGTAACAGTAATTAAAAACAAACCAAATAAAACCCTTCTCCTGGGGGAAGGAAAGGGTTATATGGCCAGGAAGAGTCACAACATGGAGGTCAGTGTGGGGAGACCAGCAAGGGAAGGGGTGATAGGCTCAGTGTTGGGCCTGACCATAGTCCCCATTCCCAGGGCAGGTATTCAGACTTCCTGTGAGCATATTTCAGGGATGAGTTTCATTTAGGATAATATCTCCTTTCAAAATTTGGTCACGAAGTCTGGAAGAGGCTATCTTTAGTGTAAGGAGTGGAATCCCTGAGGGCAGGGCTTGGCGACCTGGACACTGGCTGTTGAACACGTTTGGCTGTCGAGGGCCTTTGGACCTTCTGCTTCCAGGAGGGCCTGGGGGCCCTGGGGGGCCAGGTGGGCCAGGGGGACCTTGGTCACCTTTGGCACCTAGAGAGAAAGAAAAAGAGGAACTGATATAATATTCTCCACAGGGACAGTTTCCAGTCAGGGAAAGATAAGAAAGCAGCTCTGGAGTCCCACTGTGTGCACCCCTTCCTAGAGATGACTTAAGTGAGTGCTGTCTTTACTGAATTAAAGAGCTACCATAGTAGGTCCTGATGATCCACTGTCTGTAAGATCTATGCCAAGAGTTTTATCAATCTTCCAAGTCTCTCTGTGAGGAGGTAGTGGGACCCTCTCAGGAGGATTCTGCTAGAAAGTGGTGGTTACTTAAGGTCACCAGAGCAGGATCTCAGCTCTAGTGGCTCAACAGAGCCAGGCCTTTGTCACTCCAGTGCCAGAGTCCCAGTTCTGACTTCCTAAAATCCCTGAGGAACTCTTCTTACTCTTCCCTTCCTTCTCTTCATCTACTTCTTCCTCTTCTTCTCTCTTTTCCCTCCTCCCTGTCCTTCCCACTCTCCTTATGCTAGGGAATTTAACCCAGCAGCTCTTGCAAGCCAGGTGAACACTTTATTCCTGAGCTAGACACTCATCTTCTATAGACCTTGATTACTGTCCAATCCCAGAGATACTCAGAGTGCCTACGGGGAGATTGGTCACCTGTCATTTGAAGTCCTCCTACTTGATAGCCAGGTAGGAGAAGCAGTGGTGAGTCTCGGACCACCTGGGAGGCTCACTGGACTCTGCTTTTGTTCACTGTGTGACTTTGATCTGACCATGTAATCAAACTTGAAGGAAGCTTTCAGCTTTAGCCTCCTCATGCTTAGGACTACAGGCAGGAGCCGCCACATCCTTCCAGCCAAGGTAAATGCATTAAATTCCTCACGCTAGATACCAGATTCAGACTTGCCTACATGGAAAAACAGGCATAGCTTTGAAACTGCAGACCACCATGCTGAGCTCAGTGGTATACAGCTATAGTTGCAACACTTGAGAGGTGGAGAAGGAGGGTTGAACAAGGCTAGTCAGTTTCTGCTACATAGATAGTTCCAGGTTAGCCTGGGTGTACAGAAGACTCTGTCTCACACAATCAAGGAGGGAAAGTACTCCAGAACCTGCTGCAGAGCAGAGCCCAGAGCTGAGAAAAGTCACCAGAGCAGCCATGGGCTGGACAGGGCAAGTCTCTGTGCCCTAGTGCCAGGAAGACACCAGCCTACCTGTCAAAAGCACATCATTGGACACGTCTCCTTTGTCTCCCTTGTCACCTTTCGGCCCTGGTGGGCCCTCATTTCCAGGTAAGCCCAGTTCACCAGCATCTCCCTTCTCTCCCTTTTCCCCTGGATTTCCTGTGGCTCCAGGTAACCCTGTGAGGAAACAATACCACATTAACTCATGCACACAGTTCTGCTTCACTCTCTGCAGTGACTGGACTTTTGCAGAGCCGCTTTTTAAACCAACCACAAAACCCTTCCACAGATGCTGCTGTACACTCATTATGGGATGGCATTTCCAGGTGGGTCTCGGGGGGAGGGGGGCTACTTTTAAGGACTATGGCTGAGCCATTAAGTTGAAGAGTGAAGCAAGAGAGGAGGCAGTGACAGTTTGAGTAACGCACCATCCCCATGGATGGTGTGTGTGTCATTGAGAGGACCAAAGGTCCAGCCACTGTCACCTTTGCTTAGTTTCTTACAGTATAACTAGCGGTGGGCCGGGCAGTCACTCTGCCCTTTGAGCAAAGTTGAAACGGTGCTTATAACTGATGGTGCTAAGTCAGCACCCAAGGGCAGATGGCTGGCTGCCTGGACTCCTCGCTGTCTCTTCTCTGCTATAATGGACTGTACCCTCAACTGCAGCTAAAGTAAACCTTTCGCTCCTTAAGTTGCATCCAGCAGCTATATTGTTGCAATGACTGGAAACAATCAGAAAACATAAGGAGAGAAAAGTCAACTTGTGACCCAGGCTTGTTTGGTTTATTGCTTTATGGGTGTGTCCACAGCCATCTCTCCTGGGACTAGTTTAGCCCCAGTGCTATTTCTCATTGGACATGTGAGAAAGCCAATCTTTCCAAGGCTCCACCCATTACCCCAAGGAACATGAAACATGAGTTCAGCTTTCAAGAAAATTATTCTAAATGTTAATTTATAGCCTAAAGTTAATGACCATAATCCAAGTTACCCTAACTGTGTTCTGAAGGTAACTGCTTGATTCCACAGACTCCAATATTTGAGGCATTCAGTACATGTAATTCAGTATATTAACAAACAAGGAAAGCATGTCTCAATGGGTGCAAAAAAGGTATTTGATGGCATTCAATATAGATTCTCAATGAATTCCTCATCAAACTATGAAGAAAAAGGAACTTCCTCATTGTGCAAGAGCGTCTGGGAGAAACTGACAGGTGGCATTGCCTTTTCCAGTGAAAGGCCACGTGCATTTCCCCTAATATTAGGAACAAGGCAAAGATGTTCACACGCATCAGGATAAGAAGCATGATATCTGCCGGGCGGTGGTGGCGCACGCCTTTAATCCCAGCACTTGGGAGGCAGAGGCAGGCGAATTTCTGAGTTCGAGGCTAGCCTGGTCTACAGAATGAGTTCCAGGACAGCCAGGGCTACACAGAGAAACCCTGTCACGAAAAACCAAAAAAAAAAAAAGAAGCATGATATCCTAGAGAAAAAGGAACAGAAGGCTCCCTGATCGGAACGTGACATCGAAGCTATATTAATATGCGGCTGACCTGATTGTTTATGTAGAAAATTTCAAGAAATCTATAAAAAATACCAACTTGAAAGCCACAAGCACACAATTATCCTGGGGTTCTGGGAGGGGAAAGTGGGCGCACAAAGACATTGTTAGGAATGAACCATACATAAGACTCCTCGTTTCAAGAAACAATTGTTCATTTTGATAAGAATTCCCTGAAGATAATGTTTAACTGTGACGTTACTCAAAGTGAGGTTGCAGACATCGGGAGAGCCAGGCGTATCTGTTGTCACAAGCCTTCTTGTGCTCTCCCTGTTCATAACCAAGGTGACGTGGGTGGAACCTCCTGCCTCTATAATCACTACCAGCTCCCTGGCTCTTCTGTTCACCCCGTCAAAGTGTGGCTCATCTGCCCCTCTCCCTGTGTTCCACTCATTTGACTAATCTGTGATTAGTCACTCTCTGAAATGGCAAAACTTTTCCTCCAGTTTGTTTGTTTATTTGTTTTATATTTAAGATCTCACTATACAGATAGCCTCAAACTCACAGTGATCCTCCTGCCTCTGTCTGGGATTTTAGTGGGCACTTTCACAGCTGGTTTATGTGGGTGCTTCAGACTCACCCCAGGCCTTTGTGTATGCTTCATGAGTGATATACTATCCTAGCCATATCTCCAGCCCACTCTCTGTCCCCCCTACCTCCTGCCAGCCATGCTGCATTCCATCATACCTGGTCTAAAACAGTGTTTGTCAACTTGTGGGTCAGGATCCCTTGTGAGTTGTTGAACAATTCTTTCACAGGGGTCATCTAAGACCATTGGAAAACACGGATAGTTATGTTATGATTCATAATGGTAGCATCTTTTGGGTATATGCCCAGAAGCTGGGTCTTGAGGTAGAACGATTCCCAATTTTCTGTAGCAAAACTACAGTTATGAAGTAGCAATGACAATAATCTTATGGTCAGGGGTCAGCACAACAAGAGGAACTAGGTTAAAGGGTTGTAGCACTAGGAAGCTTGAGTACCACTGTACTAAAGGATTGCTAGAACTTTCCAGGTTAGAAGGCACTGTAGAATTTGTTTAGATCAATTTCCCATCCAATCCTCACGTCTCTCTGTGTTACCCCCTCATCCAGTTGGTGCTGTTTGTTTGCTTTTTGAAACAGTCTCTATGTAGCCCTGGCTGTCCTAGAACTCACTCTTTAGACCAGACTAGCCTGGAACTCACAGAGGTCTGCCTGCCTCTGCCTCCCAAGTGCTGGGATTAAACTTGTGGACTCATCTCAGGCTTTTGGTGTCAGCAGATTTCACCTCGGAGTGCAGCACAGAGCAGGGGCTTTAGGACAGTGGTGGAGGACTTGCCAAGCACGGGACCCTGGGTTCAGTCTCCATGATCACAGAAGCGTGGAATCAGAAAGTAGTGAGGAAAATACTACTTTCTAGATTTCAGCGAACCATACCAAAAATCTAGAACTGAATGTGGTGGCACATGGAGACTGGTTACATAGAGAATCTAAGGCCAGCTTGGGCCACCTGTGACCCCATCCCAGAAAGCAGTAATAACAAATCTAAATGAACAAGGTGAAATCCGGCTATCACTGAGCTGGAGAAGGCATAAAGAGGGACAGGCTTCCCCGGTCAGCACGAGCTCTGCTGTGGACTTGACACCTCTGGTCAGAAGCAATACAGTGATCTAGAATTGGGTGGGGCCACTCTTCACAGCAGTACCGAGAGCTCCTGGCTCTGGGTCATTCTTGCTGAGGGACACTAAGAGTTCTGGCTGAAAAGTGACAAAAGCCCTTCTCTGAGTGCTCTGCGTGAGAAGGCATCCCTTTGTTGGGCTTTTAAATAAGCAGTTTGGCATATTATCTGAGGGAGACAAATGGCTGGATGGCTAGAGAGAGTCCCGCCTGCACAGCGTGCCAAGTGCTACCGACACCTCGAGGTTTTGTGCAACCCACATTCCACAGCACTGAGGGCAACGGTGTCTGCGTTCAACTGCATTCCCACGAGGCTTTTCAGACCTTCCTTCTGACTCAAGAGCATGCCTGCACAACCATTTGCTCTTCATGCCTTCATTTTATTCCTACCTCACAGGCCTTTTATGTACTTTTTCAAAAAGACAACATGAACAATAATGTTCATTTCTGTAACGTAGCCCTGTCACAGCCTTTGCTTGAGGGTGTCTTTAGCCTCATAGCCGAAGTGTGCATGGCCGTTTTTCATATTTTGGTAAAAGACAGTGGGGGATGTTTTGTTTATATCATGTAATCTGCCTTCTCTCTCTCTCTCTCTCTCTCTCTCTCTCTCTCTCTCTCTCTCTCTCTCTCTCTCT
>NW_021605476.1:501943-547720 GCF_004785775.1 Grammomys surdaster
TCTCTCTCTCTCTCTCTCTCTCTCTCTCTCTCTCTCTCTCTCTCTCTGAGTGTGTGTGTGGTATGTGTGTGTGTAGTGTGTGATTGTGTGAATGTGTTGTGTTGTATCTGTGTGATGAGTGTGAGTGTTTGTATCTAGTGTGTGTGAATGTGTGTGGTGTATGTGTGTGAGTGTGGTGTGTGTGCTGTATGTGTGAGTGTGGTACATGTGGTGTGTGTGAGTGTGTGAGTGTGATGTGTATGTTTGTGTGTGGTATGTGTGTGAGTGTGGGGTATGTGTGGTGTGTGTGAGGAACGTGTGTGTGTGTGTGTGTGTGTGCGCGCACGCGCGCGCTTGAAAGCCACATGTTGATATCAGGTATCTTTTATCACTCTTCACCTTATTGTTTTTAACTAAAAAAAAAAAAAACAAAACAAAAACAAAAAACCAAAAAAAAACCCAAACAAACAAAGCTGGGAAGGGTGACACACACCTTTAGTCCCAGCACTCAGAAGGCTGAAGCTGGCAACTCTTTCCTTTTGAGTCCAGCCTGGTCTTCATAGTGAATTCCAGACCAGACATGACTATGTAGAGAGATCCTGTCTCAAAACAAAACAAAACAAAACAAAACAAAACAAAACAAAACAAAGAAAGGAAGAAAAAGAAGAGAAAGCTTAGTGTGTGTGTTGGAGGCAGGTGTGCTCACGTGGAGGTCAGAGTTGGACAACTTGCACAGTCAGTTCTTTTCTTCCACCATGTGGGTCCTGGGTGCTGAACTCAGGTCACCTGACTTGTACTGCTAAGCCAGATCATTGGTCCCATCTTACTTTTTGAGATAGAGGTCTCTTTACTGAGCCTGGAGTCGCTGTTTTATCTGGACTAGTTGGCCAGCAAGCTGTAGGGAAGGAACCTTCTGTCTGCTCCTGCCACTCTCCAGGTGCCATCACAGAAGTGCACTGTTGCGCCTGCTTGCTTTTTAGTCATCACATGTGACATCTATTGACACCCATGTTATGTCAGAGCTGCAGGTCCTGCACAGTGAGGCTGCAACATGTGACTCTTTACTGGCATTGAGTTACATAGTCTGTTAGAGAAGAAATGTCTTTGATTCCTGCCTAACTCCCAAGGGAGAAGTGGCTCTCTTGTTTTCTTCTGGGGTGGTCCGCTCAAAGCAGACAATTCCACTAAGCCTGTGATAGCTCCAGGTTGGGGTCAATTTCATTGTCTTCACAACAGGGTGTGAGGGAAGACAATTCATTCTTGACGGTGCCACCTGTCACTAACTGAGGCAAAGGAGAGGGAGTCATGCAAATCAAATCTCAAGTCACGCCCTGGAGGGAGGGCATTGCTTTTGGTTTTCTTAACATGAAGGTTTGATTTTTAGAGATGATATTGTAACATTAACTTTTTTGGGCAACATTAACTCTTACTGAGAAAATATGAGACAGATGGAAAGAAAAAAACAAAGCCACTTGGTTCTGAGGCCCTGGAACATTGGATTTCATAGAAGATGCTGACATATAACTGGCAACATTCAAGTCTCCAGTCTTAACTCTAAAACTAAGATGGGGTTTTCAGACTCTTGCAGGCCATTTCCATGTAGCCTCCTTTTTGGAAAGGCCATCACAGAAAGGGAAAAAGGTCAGTTCAGAGAGACAAGACAACATGCTGTCGTTTAGATATAGGGACAAGGCTGATCCCAAGATCTCAGAAAGTAGAGTAGTGTTTGCCAAAACTAGACAGGTTTGGGGGCAGTGGGAAGGAATCCACTCTGTATGGAGTGAAATGGGCAGAGGGATAACTCCACCCTATAGGAACAAACTAGGGTAACAGTAGCTGATGAACTGGATTGAATTCTTGAAAATAGCTCTCGGAGATGACTTGGGATATTCCCAACACAAAGAAATTCTGTAGGATTTTTTTTTTAAGACAGAGTCTTATGTAGTCCAGGCTATCCTTGAACTCACCATGTGGCTGAGACTGACTTTGGAAGGTGTGTGTCTGTATGTGTATGTTACTTAACATGACAGTAGCCCTAATCTGACCATTATGTCTTGTTTAAATATATTGAAATTCCACACTACATGTCCGTAATATAATTACAATTATTTATGTCAACTAAAAGCATATTAAGAGTATATGTGGTTTAAATATAAATATTATATTAAAGTGTTTTGAAATATATTACAAATAAAAAATTATAAATTACATGGTTGGATATGGTAGAGTGAATGGAGGAGAGTTGTTTTTTTGTTTTTTTGTTTTTTTTTTTTCAACTAAGACCAAGTTTCTCTTCCACCTCTGGAAGAAAAACATGATGCTAGTCACTGGGGACATAGCCCAGCTGGCAGAGGGCTTGCCTAGCATGTACAAAGCCCTAGGTTCGATCTCCAGCAACACATTAAACACGATTGGTGGTATATCTCTGTAATTCCAATATCTAGGAGGGAGGCAGGGGACAGGAATTCAAAATCATCCTCAACTACATAGGAAGGTTGAAACCAGTCTGAGCTAGAGATCTTGACTTACAGAAAATGGGAAAAAATGCTGGCAAATATTAATATAGAATTTACTATGTGTCTGGCCCTAATATTTCATATGTATTAATTCATCATTCCCTAAACGCTATGAGATTAATAAGATTACTACCTCTATTTAATAAATAGGGAAACACAGTGAGGATGTAACCTATTCAAGGGTTCACACCTGGTCAGTGTGGAGCCAGGGCCCACACCAAGCCTCTGGGCTCCAGGTCTGGTTTTGTTCTCCATGTTTCTGAAGTTGGAAGCTGTGAAGGGTGTTGATTCTTCTGGAAACATTTAGGTTCCAGTCTTAAGTTCTGCTTCATTGGGTCAGGCAGCTCGACAGAGGATGTGGTTTAGATACGAAGTGTCCCCAAGAGGCTCGGTGCCCCAGTACAGAGAGAGGTGATTGAACCATGAAGGCTTAACCCCCTGACGGATTCAGCAAGGCATGGGGTACTGGCAGGTAGGGCTTGCATGGAGGAAAGGGTCACTAAGGCCAGACCTTGGAAGGACATTTTGTCCCTCAGTGTTTCCTGTGCTACTCCATACTTCCTGATAAGGAGACTTTGTGCACCATGCCCTTCTGCCATGAGCCACGAGGTCCTGAAACATAGCCAGCTGCCATGCATGGAGACAAAAATCTACTCTAGCATGCAGGCAAAAATCAACCTTTTCTCCTTTACTCTGTCAGCTGTTCCATCACAGTGGCCAAAATCAAATGAATACAAGAGCTTGTACTGGCTCCTACCCACCCTTAGTCCTGCTCTGGAGGACGTTAGCTCCTAGGTTCATTCCTATCTGGTTTGGGTCCCTATTAATACCCAAGGGTGGCCTCAGAACCTGCAAACCCAGGGCTTCTATTCTTCCTTCCTCCACAGTATTTCACCTTGTCTTAGTTCTGAGATGCTAATCTCCTCTCTTTTGCATATCCTTTCTGCTTAGTTTTACTGCAGAAGCCATTGTCTACGCAGGGTCCTGTTTGCTCAAAGCTGCCCAGGGAAGTCAGGCTTGTCCTTCGTCTAGTATAGTCTGCCATGAGATGCAAACATCTTCCAGTCAGAATAAATGGTATTGACTACAATTTGTTCATAAAATAGACAGCCAGGTAGATTTGTGCTATACTCTCATTTATACATGCATACATTCTTCGTCCAAACTGGCCTTAACTAATAGCTGAGAGGATTCGTGACATCTACAAGACATAGACTCAGCCTTCACAGGCTCACACTGTAGAAGAACATTTAGAATTAAAAGTACCATACAATTGTAGCACTACCTCCTCCATCTTTAGATGAGAAGGTCAGGGCCCTAAGGATACAGTGAAATGCCCGAGACAGAACCTTTCTACTGTCCCCATGTATCAAATGAATAAGGCACACAACCGGGCTGAGAATGCAGGGCAGTATTGGTCAGCTGTATATCTGTATGTCTGTCTAGAAGGCTGGCAGTCACCCAGATCTCCCTGTTGGCCTCAGAGCTGGGGCTTAAGTCGGAGGCTGTTTAAAGCCCCGTACATCCCAAGTTAGTTGCACTAGTCTTTAGGGGCCTGGGCTCCTTTCTGGATTGCTGCCACCAGCCACCAGCCTGTGCTATGTTTCAGTAAGTCTGCTCAACTGGGTCCTAAGCCAGTTGAGTTTCCCTTGGGAAGAGAAGATGAGTGTCCCTGCATGAATAAGGACAGGGTTGGAATCTGAGAGACTTGGGTTCAAGACCAACTTGCCTCCCTTTGGAGCTTCTCTTTTTGAGACAAGGTCTCACTGTATAGTTTAGGCTAGCCTTGAACTTGAGTTCATCCTGAGTGCTCGTACACAGGCATGTGACCCTGTGTCTCCCTTATTAGCTTTTTGATGTTAGACATGGGGTGGAGGACTAAGACAGACATGACTCGTTCTCGTGGGCCTCGTTCAGGGACTTGAAGAGCAGCCTATCAACCATGAACACTGAAGTTATTCCTGGAAGGGGTAATGCCATGACGGAGAAGGGGCCGTGACTGGGTGGAGGAAACACAGCCTGTGCATGGTGGGCAGGACTGACCTTGATGAGCAGATGACATCTGAACTGAGAAATGGTACTAAGGAAGGGCTAGCTAAAGAAGGGTCCAGAGGGGGTATTTGGGGAGTGGGCACACCAAACAAAAGGCCCAGGGTAAGGGTGGACTTAAACTGTTCAACAAACAGAAAAATAAGATCTCTTTACCTGGAAAGAACATAGCTAACAGAAATATCCCCTGGGTAGGGTCATGAGAGAAATAAATGAACCCTGTGCTAGCTAGGGCACTTAGTAGGTGCCTGGACGACATGGTAGCTGTTTTGGATTGTTGAGAAGATGGCAGGGAGAGTAATATCCCATTCTGACTGGGATCCTGTCTCTGTGGACCAGAGTTCCTTTTTGAACACTGTTTTCTTCCTCTGGCGAGCATTTCTACTCCTCCTTCCCCTACTCCAGGCAGGTCACATCTTTGTCTAAAACCCCACAGTGCTTTCTTGGATGCTGACAAGGAGACCCAATGCTGCTAATCTGAAGGGTCTGGAAGGGCCTGACTGGCCTCTTCACTGAAGGTCCCACGAGTGGCAGGGCCTTCCTCTGGGTCACTGTCCCCTCACTTTAAGATATAACCACAGTGACCCTCTGGCTCTACGGCTCTATCATGTCTCACAGCATCACTTCCTTCAAGCTCCTGTCTCTGGCTGAGGGTGTGGCTCGGTTGATTGAGTAGGCCTAGTGTGCAGGAAACCTCGGGTTTGCATTCTATGAAGATGGGTGTGGGGCACATACCTGTAAATCCTGGCACTCAGAGGCAGGAAGATCAAAAGTTCAGGATCACCCTCTTCTCAGTAAGTTCAGGGCCAGCCTAAACTGTAGGCTTCCCATGAGTCTTGGGTGTTTGAATACTTGGTGCCCAGATGATGGCTGTTTGGGGAGGTTTAGGAGGTGTGGCTTTGCTGAAAGAACTATGTCCGTGAGGGCAGGCTTTGGAATTTCAAAAGACTGATGCCATTGTGGAGTTAGCCTTCCCTGTGGATTAATCCACATGTGGATCTTAATCCTTACATGTGGATTAAGATGTGAGTTCCTGCTTCTGCTCCACTGCCATGTGTGCTTGCCACCAGCACCAGGCCTGCCTGTCACCATGTTCTGCATATAATGGCGATCGACTTTTATCCCTTGTAGCTGCAGACCCCCGAAAAAACAGTTCCTTCTATATGTTGTCTTCGTCATAGTGTTTTATCATAGCAACAGAAAAGGAAATATACAATCCCTTCTTTCAGAACAATCTGGACTTACAGCCTCCTCCTGCAATTGTGGTATACATGATCATTGAATGCTAGCTTCCCCCAAAGAATGTTCCAGATCAGGATCTCTCTCTGTTTCCCCACTAGTATCTGAAATCTGTCCCATAAACATTTGTTGGTGAATGTTCCCCTCCCCCCATCTCCTCCCCTGCTTAACATCTCATCAGCAAAGATGTTTGCTGATGATCACTAGATCTCTCTCTCTCTCTCTCTCTCTCTCTCTCTCTCTCTCTCTCTCTCTCTCTCTCTCTGTCTCTCAGCTCTATTCCATGCTGTCTTCCTGTCATGGTCCCTCCCTAAGTGATCATACCCATACTTGCCTACAAGCTTTAGGGATGGCTATCTGGATGTGCTTTGAGTCCTGAGGTACCCTCAGACTGTACACCTGCATCACCAAGACCCATGGATACCTCAAGGCACCTCAGTTTAGCACATTCTGTGGTGTGTCCATGACTTTTTCTTTGAGGCTGAGTTAGGCTAGGCCACCTACCTCAGAAGCATCAAGGTCTAGCCAGGCAGGAAGTCTTTGTCTTCCCTGCTCTTCCCCTGTTCTTCCCATACCCTAAAGTCACCCCCAAACATCACTCCATTCCATCAGTCTTTCTTCACCCACTGCTATCCCTGCCTCAGCTCCCCTCAACTCCTGAGTTGGTGCCATGGTGTTTGGAAGGGAAGGTCTGAACCCTGAGACCCCTCAGGGGCTCCTCACTGCTCCCCAAATGCAGCTGGGCTCTCCTGTGGCCTTGCTGTTCTCCTTTTCTACTAAAGCCCTCCTCTGGCTCAGGATGATGGAAGTGGTGGATGAAGGAAAGCCTCTCAGGATGTGCTTCTGGGTGACCTAGTCAATGCCTCCCTTGCTCTCAAACCTGAGCTGTCTCAGACCCAAGCAACCTTCTGGCCACAGGACCTGGTTCTTCAGATAACCACAGTCTTTATCTTGAACAGTCTTAGCTTGGCTACTTGGCATAGTGCTTTTGGTCTCTCCCAGTCACAGTGCCAGCTTTAGGAAGGAGCTGTGGCTCAGAGAACAATCTTCCTGACTATGAAATATGTTTGCATGCTGAACAGCTTGATATAAGGGAAATGAAAAGCTTTCAACCCACGCTTCGAATCAAGGTCCTCCACCCACCATCACTCAAGGAGAGTACTTCTGTCTGGTGTTCCTGTTATCTGCACAAAGACTAGACAGCATCAGAAAAGACATAGGTGCCCTTCCCCAGCTGACTGGGGGCTGGTATGGGTTATCTATCTCAGAACAGAAGATTAAGTACCAGATCCACTCTCCTTACAAGATCATAGCTATCCCTTGGGCTCATTCAAACTCCAGATAGGATCTTCATGCAGGCTAAGTTCTATCCCCAAACCAGTCATTCTCCATGGTCATCACTGACAGCCCTTATAGGAAAAGGAGGTGTACAGGTCTCTGAGGGTCTGGCCTGTGAGGAATGGTAATGTGTCTTGTCTTTTGTTAGGTGTCCTGCTCAGTGAGTTTCAGTGAGTTCAGAGGGAAGAAGGGAAACTTTGTCTCTACAAAGCCTAATTAGCTTTGTTACATTTGAACCAATGTCTAGACTAGCACCTGCCACATAAGCACATTTCCCATGAATTGATGAGATTTTCTCTACTTGTGGTTATAAGAGGCCATGGCTGCTTAATTACACGTCCTCAAGACTAGGGCTCTGTCTCAAATCTTTTAGAAAGTGTTCCCTTTATATATGCCCTCATATTCACTTCTAACACGGTGCTCCCCACCCAAAGTCTGCCCCCAGAATATTAATTTTCTAGCCTTGATCACAAGTTTGATGTCTTCCCAGGATAAACCGAATGGCTGCACATTGTAGTAGCCATCATTATTCTACGCCGATGATCATTGGCAGTTATAATTATTATCTGGCTCTGTAATTCCAGTTGTAATTGCTGGCCTGGTGAGATCTGAGTTGACTTGGGTGGTGTGTATGCATTGTCATCTGCAGGGCTGCCCCTGGAAACACAAGTAGGTAGGCTTGCTGAGGGGCAGAGATACCCAGCATTTCTCTCCACCGGTTCTCACTTAGATAGCTATGAGAATATCCCCAGAGGTGCTAGGAGGGGGAACTGCCAGGGGTACTACTCGGGGAGCTGCACTACTTGAGAGAAGCCCCTAGTACCTCTCCTAGCCCAGGACCTGTCCAGAGCTGTAGAGCTAAGAAACTACACAGATAGAACCTGATAGAGTCTCTGGCTAAGATCAACCTTTCTCTGCCTTTTTACTACTGGCCTTGCCTGATAGAAAAAAGCACAGAGTCTCTCCTGCCAGTGTCTGCAAGTCCCCACCATGCTACTTGCCAGTTTTCTTCAGAGGATTCTGCCTCAGCCATCTCCACAGGCTCTCAAGGCAGTGCTGATAGATCTTCAAAACCTATCTGACCCTGGCCTTCTGTTAGGCTTCACAGCACCAGCCCCTGCATCTCTCTGAATACAACAGACAGGTTGCTGTCTCTGGGCCTTTATTCACACAGGGCAGCCCAGAGGAACTACCTCAGAGACAGTGGGAATCCCTTTGTGAGCTTCCTTAAGAGTGGGCCCTAAGTTAAATGCCTGCCTTGAAGAGGTCTGAGTGTTGCCTTTCTACTTAAGTGTGGGAGTTCTTCTGCTAGTCAGGAAAATCCTCCACAAAGGCCAACATCAGTCCCTTGAAGGTCAACCAAACACAGCAAACTGCTGGAAGGAAGGTAGCAATGGGAAGTGTAGGGGAGGCTGAGCCCTGACTGAACATAGGAGTGAGCACATGGGGGTCATAGCCCACTTCCATGAGTCTCCAGCTGCAGAAAGAGAAGTCTGTTCCTAGAAAGCTGGTCCCTCTGTTCTGATGTAAACATGTGGACCAAAAGGAAGATGCTGGGCATCTCAACAGCCTCAAGGTGGGAGTTACATCAGCACCCCATGCAGAAGATGAAGGGTCTGTGTCCACATAGTACTTCCCGGTGCTGCCCACATGAACACATGGAGAAAAGAAACAAAGGAATGAATTGGCAGAACTGCCCAATTACCCATTTTTCCTCTCTTCCCAATTGTTCCTTTTTCTCCCTTTGGACCCTGGACACCAGGTTGTCCGTCTGATCCATTGTGGCCTGGTAACCCACCAGCTCCTGGAGGTCCTGTGCCAAGCATCAAATGGGAACAGTTAACATCGTCACTGAAGGTGATGGGATCCCTCTAGCTAGTGAGACAGCCAGCATCTATGCCGTTTCCCACATCTTCCTGCTTTTTCCCAATCTCCTCCTATAACAGGGACAGGTGGAGGGTGGCGGGGGGGGGGCTCTCAAGTTAGAGCCACAGAAAAGGATATGGATGCAGGTAGGATGCGACTTTACCCCACCCCTCCACCACCAAGAACCCTGGTTCTTGGATCCTGGCCTTAAGCCTTCCATAGCTGCCCCTTGAAATAGGAAATGGGTACTTACCTGGTGGGCCAGGTGGTCCTACAACAGAAAAGAGAAAATAGATGATAAAGCCAAAGGAAGTAGAATGAGAAACCAGTGTCACAAACCCCTTTCCTCCCTAAAAATGTCTTTGTCACCTGCTAAGAAAACAATCTTGCATTATTATTTATAGTTTACTATGTCCTCCCTAAGAGAAAAGCAACTGAGCAAAAAAACACTTGCTAATCAAACTATTTTTTAAAATTACATTTCAACAGGCCTAGAATAATTTCTGGGCAGGTTTCAATATAGATTCATACATCAATCATCTTAGAAAAGGTCAAACTAATTATCTGGGGGCCAATGGAAACACAAATTCTCCTACAGTCCTGGTGAAGGATAGGTGTCAGCACATGCCACTTCAGAGCAGAACACTGATTGTCACTAGAACACTTATAAGAGCCCCCCCCCACCATTCCCAGCCACCTTGTCTCCTCTAGGACACTGAGGAGTAACCCTAGCCTACACTGGCTTTATGGGCCTGTATTTTGTTGCATGAAATAGCCTGAGAAAGTCTGAGAGTTCAGGTCAGGTGACAAATAGATTCTTTAGTGTGAAATGATCTGAGGACCTAAGTGGTTTGGATGAATCATTTACACAGAACTGAGCAAATGATTTTGCTTCCAGAAATAGGCATGTCTTACTGTTTAGCTAGACTGAGCACTTGGGCTAGCCAGAAAGTCTGTAACATGAGAAAACTGAGCTCCTTGTGTTTCTCTAGCTAATACATAATGATTTCCAACCTGAGCCTTTGACCACTCAGAGGCAAGCATTTCTAAATGTATGTCATGCACACCAAACTCCACTAAGAAATCTCAATACTGGTGTCTGCTGTGTTCATAGTCTATGCAAGGGCGGAGCCTTTAAAACTAAAGGGCAATATTGAGGGCTAGATAAAGAAGCCACCACCAGGAAACTGGGAAAATTTCTGGCCACATTGAAATCTGAGAAGAGCTCCCAAGAAGGTGATCTTTGGACTGAGGTCCTAAAGAAACAGTGGGACTAAGAAGTCAGTATATATGGGCCCAGGACAGAGAGAAGTCAAGGTCTGAAGGGAACTATCAAGGCTCAGGATGGGAGAAAGAATAAAAGAACTGCCCATGCTTGTGGGGTGGACAAGGCCATGGATGGGCTACACAGCGAGAAGCACCTGAATGCCAGGATAAGACACAGACTCTGAGAGGCGGGTACCTGAGTGGAATGTGCCACTGGGATATCAGTGTAGGTGTGAGATGTTCTCTGTAGCAGGAAGATGAGCACAGCTAAGTTAACTGGATAGAAACAGATGGGGTGCACAGAGAAGCTGACAGGGGTATGATGGGGAGAGAACATACAAACCTTTGAGGTGAAAGTCGGGCACAGTTGTGGGTAAATGTGACAGCTGAGTTGCAGGAAAAGCTAGAAGTTCAAAGAATATCTCCATGGAATAAGGAAGACTCCGTGTCCAGTTAGAAGTAGGTGGGGGGATTTTAGACAAATGGATTCTAGGACATTGATGAATAGCGTCTAGGGACATAGAATTCTTGGAAGAATGATGTCTGTGAGCACTTTCAACATGCAGGGATTTTCAGGGATTTCAGGCCTTTCTCAGTAGCTCAATTTTCTTTTCAGGGGATAGCTCTAACCAAGTAACCAAAAGACATATATAATAAAAACCTTATGAAATTGGAGAAGATGTCAGGAGATGAAGATATCTGCCACGCTTATGGATCGCTCAATTTAGGATTAACACAATGAAAATGGCCATCCTACTAAAAGCAATCCACAGATTCAACACCTTCCCTTTCAAAATGCCACCACAGGTTTCCACAGAAATCGATAGGACAAATTACAGTTTCCTATGGAAACACAAAATAAACAGGACAGGTAAAACAATCCTGACTCATAAAAGAATTGTGGGAAGGATCACCATTTCTGATTTCAAGCAATACTACGACAGTAGAGGAATAAAAACAGCATGGTTTAGCATAAAATAAACACAGTGATCAATGGAATTGAATTGAGGACCCAGATGTAATTCCATACACCTATGGACAAAGCCAGAAATACACACTGGGGGAAAAAAAACCCAGCATCTTCAACAAATGATGTTGGTCAATCTGGATGTCTGCATGTAGAAGAATGCAAATAGGTTGCTGTTTCTCACCCTGTACAAAACTCATCGCTAAATAGACTAGGGCTCCACATAAGGCTAGATAATACTGAGTCTGGTAGAGGAGGAAGTGGAGGGATAGCCTTGAACTCATTGGCACAGGAAAGACTTTCTGAGCGGGACACCCAGTTAACCCAGGCACTGGAAACAACAGTTAATACATGGGACCTTACAAACCCGAAAAGCTTCTAAACAAAGCACGCCACCATTTGGACAGAGCACCAGGCTACTGTGATTTCTCTAACGATGAGACACACATGGGTGGGAAATACGTAAGTGTTTACTGTCCGAAGTCATCAGGGAAATTCAAATCAAAGCTGCTTTGAGATACACCAGTTAGAATGGCCAGGATCAAGGAAACAAGTGACAGTTCATGCTGGTAAGGATTCGTGGGAAGGGAGCATGGACTCACTGCTGTGTTGTGGGAGTGCAGACTTGTACAGCCACTGTGAGAATCAGGGTGGAGATACCTCAGGAGGCTGGAAATAGATCTACTTCAAGATCCAGCCCCACCACTCCTTCACATGTACTCAAAGGACTCTATATCCCACTATAGAGACACTTGCTCAACATGGGAGAAAGTCAAATACTATTGTTCTGTTAAAGGAACACATCAATGAAGTGGCTCCTAATGACATTCTGCTGTATTCACAGATCAGTGCCTTGCTCAGCCATCAGCAGAGAGGCCTCCTCCTGCAGCTCATGGGAACTAATATGTAGATTCACAACTGGACTATGTGCAGAGAGTCAGAGACCTTGGAATGCTCAATCATAAAATGGGATTTCTTCACTAATTCTCTCTCCTCGGGGCTCAGGGAACTATGTGGGAGAGGAGGCAGAAAGAGTCTAAGAGCCAGGGAGGTTGTAAGACTCCAGGGAAACAGTGTCTTCCAGACACAACAGGGCTGACACACATGTGAACTCCCAGAAACTGTGGCAGCAGGCAGAGTCTGCACAGGTCCAAGCCAGACAGGGTGCCAGAGCTGAAGGTGTCAAGCAGACGTAGGCTCCTACCCCTACCAAGAAGCCATCTCCAATTGACAGTCGATGGCAAAAACCAGTTTCCTTCAACTGAGTGTCATTGGTTCTACAAACCACACTTAAGGGCAGGCCCCATGCCCCAGAGTAGAAGGCTAACAAAATGAACTCAGCCAGTTTTGGAGATTTTTTTTGTTGTTGTTGTTGATGTCTCATATAGCTTTGTTTGGGCATTTAAAAAAAATACTGTTGGCTTTTTGTTTTTATATTATGGTTTCTGAATTTGAGTTTTTATGTGTTTTGGGTTATGTGTGTGCGTGTGTATACCTGTGTTTCTTGTGCTTTTTCATTTCTTTCTTCTTTTTAATTGTTTTTATCCTATTTGTTTTCTAAAATGAGAAAGAAAGCACGGACTCAGACGGGTAGGGAGGTGGGGAGGAACTGGGAGGAGAGAGGGAGGGGAAACCATGATCAGAATATATTGCAATAAAAAAATATTTTCATGGTGCACTCCTTTAATCCCAGCACTCAGAGGCAGAGGTGGGTGTATCTGTGAGTTCTAGATCAGCCTGCTCTAGACTGTTCTAGTGGCTTCCAGGATAGCCAGGGCTAAGAGAAACTACTCTTTGTTTGTTTTTTTTTAAATCAATTTTAAAAGTATATAGTAATTTGCTGAGAAGGCTTGAGTTGGTACTGTGTCTGTACCAGCAGATGGCGTACACATGCACACACTGAAAAGGGCTGATGGCAACAGGAGTCAGAAGGCCTCTACAGGATGTGCCACAAGTAGAGGAGCAGAGGATGATGGAAGGACTCTGTAAGATGCGTGTTGATCATGTTAAAAGGGCATCAGGAGCTTCCAGGAGAGTCCGACAATCATCTCAGGGGTGAACCTTAGTGAGGACTCCTCAGGGGCTGTGTGTTTACAATGTTAGCTCTTCATAGTCTTCCAATGAAACACTCTATCACAGTTCACTGGGCTCCACTGACTACAGTTCTGTTTGTATCTAGAGACTCTCCCACCATGCTTCTTAAAATTAAACATCTGGGTGCCATCTAGAGAGATGAGCTCATTCTGGGCTGAGAGGGAGGCCCAGGACCTGCATTTTTACTGGGTATCCCTGGTGAATGGCATGCATGGTCACAGATCCCCTAATATGAGGTGGTGGGTTTCTAGAAAAATATTTAGTCACCATCAGCACATCCTCAAAAGGGTCCCTGTGAATGTGGGGTCCCTGGAGAGTGGAGCTTCTGTTGGGAAGTGCAGTACATCTAGCCTTGGCCTGTAAGGGTTCAGAGCCATGCAAACTCTCTCCGTGAGTGCCTGGTGCCTACCCTGAGATGACAGAGGTTTGAGGTAGCCACACCACGATGCTCTGTATAACCAGAGGAAGACATCTAGCCTTGGCCTGTAAGGGTTCAGAGCCATGCAAACTCTCTCCGTGAGTGTCTGGTGCCTACCCTGAGATGACAGAGGTTTGAGGTAGCCACAGCATGATGCTCTGTATAACCAGAGGAAGCAGTGCTGGAGGGCTATTCAAGCATCACTGGGTGTTGGGAAGCAAGAGCTTTTGGTACGTTAGACTGCTGAAGTTTTACTGTCTGTGAACCAAAGCATGACCTAACCTGTATTGGCGAATTATACACCTGTATAGCCATATAATGATTTGGCACAATGGTAATACTGTTATTTCTTCTCAAGTGGTGGATTTCTGCTAGCAGAAAAGACTCTTAATGGAGGCAAGAAGTACAGGCTTGGCAGTTGATGGGGAAAATGATAACAAAGAACTATAGCCTCAAGATTGGGCACTGGCGGAGGACGATTCTGGAGGCTTCTGGGCTACCTGACTCCTCCCACAATGACCATTTCAAAGCAGAGGGAAGAGAGCTGTCCTCATCTGCAACTCTCCTCCAGACATCTCCCTGTTCACCTGACTCAAGGCACCAGTGAGCATACCGATGAACACAGAGGAAGCGCTTTTCCAAAGACTGATTTTAAAGAAGGCATCAAACTCACTAGAAACACCTCAGATGGTGTGAGGCCAGGGGCTGTTGTTTCAGAGACAGCTGGGGGGTGGGGTTGGGGGGAGAGCGCCACAGCCCCGAGGAAACCTGGGTATCTGCAATCCTACTCTCTTCCCGGCAAGGGCTCACTGGGGTATGGTTTTTCTGCCTATGGAGTTGCTCCCCAACTTCCATATACTTAAAAAAAGTTTTTAAAAAGATGAATCTACTATGAAATTAGGCCGTTCTCTGGGGTTTGAGGCTAGCTCTACACTCCTGCCCAGAATCCACACTAGTCTGTGGACTGAGGCTCATTGTCTGTCCCCACCCCCACTATAGACAGTATGCTCTGTCCCAAAGCTTTGCAACTAATACTTTTCATACTTAAGTTCTTAATTGAAGAGCTTCTGTGTAAAAGGAGATTCAATTTCATGGGAGAAGAGAGTGTTGGTTTTTGAAAGCGTGTCCTGAGGTGAGAAAGAATTACCTACTCAACCCATTTCCACCGTTCCAGTCCCCATCGCCACCCTCCTCTAAGTGGTCTGAATAGCTCTATCCCGCACATCCACCGTGAGCCTGCCTTTCAGGTCTCTATAAAAACCAGAAAGAAGCTTTTTCTGTGCCTCTCAAGGCTTTTGTGCCCGTCACTCCATCCCTCTGAGGGTTTCTGTAGCACTCATTACTGTCACATGTGGGAGCTCTGAAGAGGGACTTCCACAGACGGGAGGAAGGCGCTTACACCACTAGAGTTTCTGGACAAAGGACTGGGCTTTCTGAAGATATTTCATTTCCTGTGAAGGCCGAATGCCGCGTGAGTAATTCAATTAGCATTTCCCAAGAAGCCACAGGATTACAGCCTTTCTCTCTGAGGCCAAAATTAAGGGATGAGAGTTAGCCTTGAAACGGAGGCTACAGGTTCATCCTTTGACAAACTCACTCCCAAGTGAGGAGAGAAATTGAGCAAACGCTATAGAAGTTGGCCAGGTTCCTGGCATCCAGGTACTGATTGTGCGGGACCTTTTTACCCTGTGAGGTGCTGAAGTATTCACAGCAGCAACTTGGGACAGCAACCTCAGAATCCCAGCGAAAGCTTCGTCCTCTAGGCCTCGTGGACATCTTTTAGAGTCCACGAAAGTGTTTGCTCACTCCAATTCTACTGTTTTAATGAGAACATAATTCATTTCCCTCTCTCCTCAGGACTGACCTTCTCAGAAGGATGGGGAGTAGCACATCCAGAGTCAGGCTCTACAGGACAGGTCAGAGCACCCCTTGGCTTAGGGGCAGTGAGGGTCATTGCTGTGAACCAAAGCTTCACAGGGCCTGCCTTTAAGGTGAGGGGCAGGCTTCTGTCAGGCTCACATCCAGAAAAACATACCTTTACTGGGCACATATGTGTCTGTAAACCCAGTGCCCAGGAAGGCTGGGGAAGGAGGCGCCATACATTTGAAGCCAAACTGGGCTACATAGCAAGATCCTATCTTAAAAAACAAACAAAACTAACCCCCTTCAAAACAAAAAAAACAAATAAAAAAAAAAACCCACAGAAACCCTCACACATCTTTCTATTAGTCATTACTTGAACCAAGATTTGATACACCTCCTGGCTATTTCCTTTTCATGTATCCCTAGCCACTGAGAGGTGGGAGTGAGGTGTATGGCCAGCCTTTAAGTCCACCTAGCACACAGAATTCAGCACAAGAGATACTTCATAAAAGTGGCTCAGCAGACAATGTGCCTGCTCTGCAAGACCAATGTCCTGAATTTGATCCTTGGACCCTACGTAAAGGCAGAAGGGCAGAACCAACTCTGTACAGCTGTACTCTGACCCCGCATCCCACCCGACACGTGTGTCATGGCACACACATGCCCCACCCCCACATCATACACAGACACAAAGATAATGAATAGAAATAGAAAACCATTGGTTTGTGGCTGCCCAGTACATCCATCCAGCCCTGTCTGCCTATGCTGAACATCTGACACAGGGAAATAATCCCACCCGGTGCAGCGGGGTGCTTCTCACGGAAGGGAGGTCTACTGTGTACCTCTTTTCTCTTCTTCATTTTCCTCTTTAAAACTAGTGGGTGAAGAGAACATCCTTGGCTCTCATTTAGGGTCACATACATTTCTAATTTCTCAAGTCATTTTCCATGACTACATTTCTGTGACAATACCAGAAAATAATACTCTTATAACCATATTATAGTTGGTTTTACTTCCATTAAAAACATCTGGTAAAAGACTTTTGTAAGAGAGTGCCCTTAGGTGCGCTTTTGGGCCCTGACTCTTTGGCTAGCCCCAGTGTTCCACGTGGCTCTCCAGGAAGCAGCACAGACTTACCTGTAAGGCAGATGCCCTGGGTGCTGTTACACAGGTCTATCATCACCCGAATCTGTGAAGAGAGAGCTGATTAATAGCAAACAGTAGACAGTGGGCTTGGAAGATGTGCTTTATTCAGATGAGCAGAAAGCAGCTTGGAAGATCTGCTAAGTAACTTCAGGGTAATATGCTTGTGCCTAAGGAAAACAAATGACCAGGGGATGCTGAGAGCAGGAGAAATGGTCCTCCTCAGGGAAGCATGCAGCAACTGGTTATCCAATTCCAAATGGTGAGCCCTAAAACATACATGCAGGTAACATCATACAGACCTAGCAGAGAGTGCTTATTATGCATTTAGGAATATGTATGTCTATACTTACACATATAGGCTGCGTAATAACAATTGATGAAGATAAAAGCCATGAAAGAGAGCAGGGAGGGGAATATGGGAGGCTCGAAACAAGGGGATGAAAGGGAGAAATTATGTAACTATATTATAATTAAAAAAAAAAAAACCAAACTGACGTACACAAAAACCTGAAGAGCCAAGCATGGTGGCACAGGTCAGTAATCCCAGCCGATCCAGAGGCTGAGGCAAAAGGATGGCAGAGTGAACTCAAGGCCAGTTTGGTCAATGTATGGAGACTGGATATCTAAAGTTAAAGAGCTACGGATAAGGGTCGGTGGTAGAGTGCTTGCCTAGCATGCATGAGGCCCCAGTCCTTAGGATACCATCAAACTGCAAAGAAACCTTTGGAAGACCCGTGTATATTTGATATGAGTGATTTCCTTTAGCCTCTGAGAAGACAGAGGGGATCCCTGGGAAATCCAGTTTTCACTATGATGAATGGCAGGCTCCCAACATCTGCAAAGCTTGCTATGTGCCCCTGAATACTGAGCATGCCTTCACTGACCAGGTCAGGAAGCATCGAGGAGGTGTTTAACTTTTCAACACGCTAGTAATCCATCAACCTGCCTGGAGGCCTGAGTCAACTCATTGAAAGTACTCCTCACTGTCCTGTTCCTCAGACCATGGGACACTGTCGGCTCACTGGATAACTAACTGCCTGTTGGGTCACAATCACCACCACAAGGGCCAAGCTTGATGTCTACCTTTCGATAAACTCATGACCTAGCCTTCTCTTCTCTGTTCCCCAGAACCAAGGGTGATGACCTCAGGTCTGACATATGGATAAAATGCAGACCAGAGGACATGCTTTGGTTTATGTAAGGCAGCGGTGCGTGGACAAAAGCTTTAGTACGATTCTACACTGGTCCATTTAAGATGCCATAGGTGTGTGTGTTGGGGGGAACATCATGTGAGATGGAGGTGGAGGACCAGGTGGAAGAAACTGTCCCAAGCTCATCATGTCATGTAATGTTTTCTTCATGGATTGTGCCTTCACTTCAGTTACTTTTAGTGTTCTGGTCTGGAAGGAAGGCTCAGTGATTGTGAGCACCTGCTACTCTTGGGAGGACTGAAGTCCAGTTCCCATACTTACTGCCTACAATTCCAGATCCAGGGCATCCAAAATCTCCTTCTGGCTCAGCAGGCCTCTGGACTCAGGTACACGTATACATCCAGATACATTTAGATACACATAATTGAAAGTGAAAAATAAAACAAAACAAACAAATCCAAAAAACTCAAAATCGCTTTTAAAAGATAGTATTTGGCTGGAAGAAAAGGTGATTTAGTTTCTTATGTTGGATAGGTCCATTTGTTAGGGGATCCAGAGGGAAACTCATGTTGTATTTGTGTGTGTGTCAACAATATTTGTCGAGTGCTATCTAAAGAGGTTTGTGAGCTAAGGAGTGCACATCACATATTTACATAAATATAGTAAAACTCAACTGTGCGGGAAATACAAGTGGGTGCTTCTTATCTGCACTCATAAATTCAGCTAACTACAGGCTGAAGAAGACTCATGCTTGTACTGAATATGTTCTTTTGTCATGCTCTAAATGACACCACAATTATGTGCACAGCATTTATACTGTATTAGGGATTCTAAGCAATCCAGAGGTGATTTAAAGTAGACCAGAAAATGTGCATAGATTACATTCAGATGCTACACTATTTAATACAAAGGGATTTGAGTATCTTGTAAGTCTGGTATCTAAGAAGGGATGTAGAATGAATCCCCTGTGGATGCCAGGGGCGGGGATGATGTATTCTACTGTAGGATAAGATCTAGAAACCAACTAATACCTTGGAAATGTCTCAGGTGCCTCCGCTGCCCAGCAACTCTCTGAACTGAAGCGTACCGGGCAGTGCTCATTTCTAATAGTGCCCCTGTCTACTCAGGGCACACAGCCTGCTGGGGAATGGGGGAGGGGTGAGGCTCAACTCCAGGCCCACTGTACTCTATAATGGCTTTGATAATTATCTTAACATGACCAGACCCCCACCCCCATGGATTCACTGCATTTTAGTTATTTTTATAAATGAATGTAATCAGCTGCACCACGACAAAATTTATTGTCTTTAAAAAATATATAATTACCCATTGAACGGACCAGAAAAGACTTCACAATGATTCATCTGTTGCCTGGGGGATCACAGCAGAAGCTGGTTTGCCACAGCCAAGCATCAATAGGGAAAATGAGCCTTTCTTCCTGACACTCATTACTGGTCTGGGACAGGCACAGCTGGAAACTGTGGGGAGGGAGTTTTCATTTCCTGACCTGTTGGCTTCATTTATAAGCTGAGTGCCAATTTACATGTTTTATAGGAAATTGTTTTAATCTTCTTAGAAATATTCTCTTAATAAACTTAGGCACCACGTAACTGTATTTGAAATGAAACATTCTGTATGAAAATGTGCAGTCATAAAGCCAGAAGTGACTCCCCCAACACACATGCATACACACCACTACCACCACCACCACCATCACCATCACAATGATTAAGAATCAAAAGTCACAAAACCTAGATTGTCAAACTCAAGAGTCATATTGGTATAGAATGCTTCTTAGGTTTTGATTTAGGATTTCAGGGTGTAGAAGTGGAAGAGGCCTTTGAATATCCTGGGGGTGTTAAGCAGGCTGTGTCTACATCCCTGTCCAGTTCCCCCCCAGCCCCGCCCACGGAGGCCATTGCCCTGGGCAAGTCGTGCTGGCACGCCACAGCTTTTTGTTGGCCCCAACTGAAGGAAGGCTCTTGTCAGGCTCTCCCTAACTCCTGGGTGAAAGGACCAATCCGATCCTCCAGTGGCCTTGCCTGGTTTTTGTTTTATCTTGGAAGCACTTACTATTATCAATGCTACGTTGTTTGTGTACAAAGTTATATTTACAAAATTAGTCACCCCATGCTCCTGGTAGGGAAAATATATAAGAATTTCTGGAATTTTCATTGCAACATGGCTTTTGTAGCAAGATGAGGTAAATGACTCAATGTCACAGGTTTCATATCGATGACTTGTTGTGACAAAACAATGTGATGGTTCAGAATGTTTTCTAGAAAAGTGGCTTTGGTGTACTGTTAAGTGAGAAAGCAAATAATAGCCACACAGCACCACAATGGGCCCTGTCAGGGTGTCTCTGAAGTTCTCCCATGTGTACCTTCTCTTTGCTCAGTGGAATAGTGTTTAAATTGAGCTCAGCCCCTCTTGGGGGGGTGGAGATATAGCTTAGTTGGTAGAGTGCTTGCCTACTTTGTAAGAACCTTGGATTCCATTCCTAGAACTGTACAAAACCAGACTGGAGCACACCCTAATTCCAACAGCCTGAACTACATTGGATTCTGCCTCAACCCCCAAAATAAAAAGCCAATAAACATAGCTTAGTCCTATGTCTCTTGGACGATGGCCATTCCTTAGGACTGTTCTTAATTGTTTAAATTACTATGATGAACATGTAAATGACCTAACAAAAGCTCCCAGCATCTGATAATTAGCCTGTCATTATCAGACCCTTTGGGCTGGAGACCAGAGACTCCAAGAATGTTTCTTACTGGTGGTTCAAACCACAGATGACGAAAGACTACCCAGAGGTCTGAGGTTGTGGTCAGATAATCTGGACTCAGCCAAGAAAGGCAGACTCTTCCACTGTGTGAGGAAAATTTGCAATCCCAAAAGGAACATGCAGTTTGCCTTTGTTTAAAAATTAAAAAACGAAACAAAACAAAACAAAACAAAACTCAAGGCCAGCCACCTGTAGGCACCTAACCGAAACTGAAGCCTTCCTTTCTTCTTCCTCCCCAAACCTAACTTTAAACAGAAATACAAAGTACTCTGTCCTTGGCAGCAAGAGCTTACGAAATTAAACAAAGCAGTTGCAGATAAGCCTTCAAAGAGAATGTGTAACTGTGTGGTGATGCTCACCTGTAATCTGCAGGCAGGAGGTGAAGGTAGGACTGCAAGTTCAGGCCACTTTAGGGGGGAAGACACACACATGCATGCACATGCACATGCACGCACACACACATACACACACACATGCACATGTGTGCACACATGCATGTGCACACACACACTCTCAAGAGAGTGAGGGGGGTCAGAACATTTCTTTGTTTTAAAACTGTGGTAGAAGTGTTATAAAACTGATACTGTGCAATTTTTTTGATATGAAGTCTCTTAGCCTGTGAACTGTTTTCCATATTCATACTAAGCTCTTGAAATTCTATTGTGATCTGATGGAGCTGGCCTAAGGCTCAATAGTGCAACTCTGAGGTCTAGGTCCCAGCCAGTGCTGAGTCTTAGTCCTGTAAGAAAACCAGTGGGGCCCAGGCAAGTGAGCCTGGCCCTCTTCTTGTCCTTCATTCTGCTTGGGATCCCTAAGAACCCAAGGGAATCCTCCTTCTCCTAGATGGCTGTCAGCTCTGCAGCATGGCTCTTCCTGATAGGGACTGGAATCATCTGGGAAAGGCATGTACCTGTCCTCACTTACACCACGCTTTCCTCATGGGAAGTAACATTGGTGCTGCTGGAGTGTAAGGAGTCACACCCCAAAGCATGGTCTTTTGCTTAAACTGAAGACTTTCTTTACGAATAGCATAGTCTTTCTCTAGCACTCAGACTGGCCTTGAAGTCAAAATCTTCCTGTCTCAGTCCCCAGGTGCTGGGGCACTATGTCTGCTTGTGTGCTCCAGAGCAATGTAAGTGTCCAGTGGGGAAGGGGGTGCTGGAGAGATGGCTCAGTGGTTAAGAGCATTGACTGCTCTTCCAGAAGTCCTGAGTTCAATTCACAGCAACCACATGGTTGCTTATAGCCATCTGTAATGGGATCTGATGTCCTCTTTTGGTGTGTCTGAAAAGAGTGACAGGGTACTCACAAAAAAAATAAATGTTTTTTTTTTAAATGCAAGTGAGACTCCAGTTTTCTTTTTGTTTGTCTGTTTGTGTTTGTTGTGTTGCTGGGGTGGGAGGGGAAGAGGAGAATTGAGGGCCTAGCACTCCCTTCACAAGCACACCGCTCCCAAGCTATATACACACAACATGTGCGCCCCTCCACACACAAATTTCAATCTAGAATTCTTACTCAAAACAATCTTGTAAAACAAAGAAAAAGAAACTACTGAGAAAACCAGAATAAGGCAGAAACATATCTACTTAAAGAGAAACACTGATGAAGAGATTGGTGAAGCTAAAACTTACTTTCCTTTTAAATAAGAGACAAAATAGACAGTGACTTCCAGGAAGCACCTATGGTCTTGCATGGGTTATATAATTGAATCCTGTTAACTTACAGGTTATGTATTTCTGTAATTGTCTTCAGAGTACTGGTTCTCAACCTTCCTAATGGTGACCCTTTAATAAAGTTCCTCATGTTGTGGTGAACCCTCCCACAACTATAAAATTATTTTGTTGCTATTTCATAACTATAATTTTGCTATTGTTATGAATCATAATGTAAATATCTGATATGCAGGATATCTGATATATGACCCCTGTGTAAGGGTTGTTAGGCCTCCAAAGAGGCCTAACCCACAGTTGAGAACCGCTGCTTCGGAGGCTGAAGGACCTGCTGAAGGTCACACAGCTAGCTCGGTAGTCAGGGTGAAGGCACCATCCGATCCCAGTTATTATGTTCTTAGTGGAGGTTCAGGTCATACAGAATTCTGCCATTTGATTGATATTTAGCCGTTTGTGTGGTATATGCTGGGGATTGAACCTGAGACATATACCTGTCAGTTTCCCCTTCCTCTGAGATAACTTTTAGATTTGTAAAGATCTTTCTCATGGGAAAGAGTTCTCCCCAGGATTAAGCTGTTCTCTTTTCCCTGAGTACTTCCTTACACAGGTTTCTCCTTTTTGCAGGTCATATTCAGTCAGCAAGCATGCCCAGTATCCTCCCATTTCTGAACCAATCCACTTCTGTCCTTTCTCATTTGTCTTTGATGCCCTCAGACCCCTGACTAGATCTGGAGAAGTGACTCCTTTTCCTTCTGTCTAGCCAGTTTTTGGTAGATTTTTTGGTAGCCACACTGTAGATTTTCCTCTCCACTCTAATGCTACCATCCTGACCACAAACAAGTCTTTTCTTGCCTAGATTAATGTAATAACTTCCTAACCTTCTTCCTGCTTTGAGCCCATCCACACCCCTCCGACCACAGATCTCTCTTCCTGGGAAGCCAGCTTCCTTTATGACTTCCACTGATAAAGGGACTCCAGCAGTATCTAATTGCTCGATGGCCTCATTCTTAACAGTGGAGATTAAAAGCTTCTTCTAACCTAGCCAGTCAACCTTGATTTCATTTCTCAGGCTCACGGTCTCCAGTTTGGGCGGTGCCTGACCAGGCTCCTCCTCTCTCCCTGTTGTCAGCCAGTCCCTAGATGTTCAAGTCACTACACTTTAAACATATTCCCCTCCTCCTTGCCCAGAGTCATAAAACTGTTCTTTTGTAATGGCAGTGATTTCTTTCATTGTTAGAGCTTAAACTTGGAGCTCCTGCACACGCTAGTGTGTGCTCTGTCAGCGGGTCCATGTTGTCTCAGAGCTCCTCTCTTCCTGATGGGTCCCATCCTCATGACTGTAAGAGATTTCCTTTCAACAATCTTCTTCTTCAGAGATTGTTTTTTATACTGGTATCTTTGAAAGGGAGAGGGCATTTTTTTCTTCTTCTGGTGAACGAGATTCTAGACTGTACCCATCACTGCGGAGTTACTGTTTTGGAGCCTCTGCTCAGCATTGTACCTTGGGCACACTCACCCATCCACACTCCTGGCCCTCTCCAGGTCTTGGCTAGAGCCGAGAAGTTCCAAAGTCCTCAGCAGTTCAGCAAACACATGAAACTTTCTCAGCAGCAAATGAAGACATTTGCATTCAGAACAAACTTCACAAATTGCATTTTGAATGAGCTTCAGCCAGTCTTTTTGTTTTAACTTTACCTTTCAGTAAAGAAAATTGTGTCCTGAACTTTAAACTAGAAGTAAATTATATCTACTTAAGATGCAGAGCTGTTACAACTCAAAGATTTACATAAAAGCAACTAATGAGCTTGGAAAAATGCTCTTTTTTCTTGGTGGCAGAATCACAACCTAAAAGCTTCAGCTTCTTTCTCACAACATGACCTTTAGCCTGCAGATAAAATGCGAGTAAATTAAGCTTGAATGTCAACTAGATTTAGCCAAGGATTCTTTTTTGATGGTGGGGGTGGGATGAGGGCCATGAGGAATGTAGAAGAAAAAAAAGTCTTAGAAAAAAAAATTAAACTACTTAAGTGTGTTCTTTCAATGACTACTATTCTGGTAACTGCCTTCTTAGTAACCAATCATATCCTGGGGTACACAAGACCCTCAGGAAAGAAGTTATTCTCCTTTTTAAGAAGTACTTATTTCACTGTATTCCCTTCAGATTTTCTAGATTTTCCAAATGAAAGCATGAATTCTTTTGTTTGTTTGTTTTTTGAATGCTAGTAATAGGAACTAGCAGAAGCTAATAGTAGAAGAGACAAACAGGAAAAAAAAAATAACAGCGGCATTCAGAGGTATTCCACCTGTCACTGTGTCACACAGAAGGGTGGGTAGCCAGAAAGTCCTGCACCTTGAAGAAGTCTGTCTTGCTGCCATATGAAGGTTAATTCTGATTTGCTATTTATTTATTTGCTTATTTTAGGTGGTTCTGGGGATGGAACCAGGGCCTTTTGCATGCTAGGCAAACATCTACCATTTAGCTTATCCCTTATCCCCTGTTGTACTGTGAGTGACATGAGGATGGGTTATTTTGATGGCAATCTAAGCTTCTTGAGGCCACAGAGTTTCCCAAAGTAGCAGCTGATAAAAGTAGAATACAGGCACCTGGAATGCAGAAGGAATTTGGGAGCAGATAGTAAACTCAGAGCTCAGGACAAGAGGGCTCACAATTATATCACACTAAGGCCGTTTTTCTATCTCCTGCCTTCCAGTTGTTACGGTGAAGCAATGTAGCCGGACAGTGGTGGTGCACGCCTTTAATCCCAGCACTTGGGAGGCAGAGGCAGGCGGATTTCTGAGTTCGAGGCCAGCCTGATCTACAGAGTGAGTTCCAGGACAGCCAGGGCTATACAGAGAAACCCTGTCACGGAAAAAAAAAAAAAAAAGCCAAAAAAAAAAAAAAAGAAAGAAAGAAAGAAAGAAAGAAGCAATGTGCTAGCATTAGGAAATGATAGAAGCCACTGTAGTTGGCATGGGGGCAATGAGGACACAAAAGCACAATGTCGTGAGGTTAAAAAAAATGTCCTTATTTAAAAAAAATGGGTGTTTTGTTTTTCCGTTTGAGATGGAATCTCATTATGTAGCCCCGGATGTCCTGGAAACTCACTCTGTTAGACCAGCTAAATCTCCAACTCGGATATCTGCCTGCCTCTGCCTTTTGAGTGATGGGATTAAAGGTGTGTGCTCCTGCGTCCAGTAATGATTCAAAAGTGAGGACTCAGGAAGTATTTCTTCTGTCTTTTGAGGGTGTTGGAAGACCCTGCTATTAAGGTCATGGTCCACCATGTATGGATAGCCCTCCGAGTTTGGTACAAAATGGAAGACTCTCTTTCTCAGCAGAGGTCCCCCTTCTTTGCCCAACCTTATCTGGATAGTGTCTCTAAACGCAGGTGTCTGATCTTGTCTGGTGGATGACCCCGCATGGAGCTTCCTGTAAGTGCTGCATATAAGGTCTTCCTGCCATTTGATAACTAGGTACTGTATTATGACCAATCAGCTCTTTGCATCCATAGCTCTAAGAGCCCATATATACTCTAACCATAAAGTAGAGCTCTCTCACTGAAGCAGTCTCTGGAAGTCCTTTCATCACACTCACTGCTGTCCAAACCCTGATCACCACTTCTGCTACCTATGCCCTCATGGGCCAGTGACCAACAACCCCCAGAGGAAAAGGGAGACCCACAAGAGGGTGTCACCTGTGACCTGGAATATGGTCTACGAGACACTGAGTATGCTGGCATGTAGAACCTAGACTTCTCCATTACTCCAGGCTTGAGAAGTAAATTTCTGTTGTTTAAAAGAACCCAGACTCCGGTAATTTGTTACAGGCCCCTCGATAGACTAAGACAGTGCCTGTTTTTGGCTTGTTTGTGGTCCTGGGAATTGAATTGAACATAGGCTTTTCACATGCTTGACTCTACCACTGAATTTCATCCCCAGCCCAGGGATTTAAAATTACAACTTACTGATGTCCTGACTCTGATACTGGGTTCTGCTCTTATATTATTTTCGAAGTTCCTAGAAACTGCCTGAGGCAGGCATTACAGATGAGAACACTGAAGCTTGCAGACATCAAAGATGCCCACAGTTACCCAGCTACCCAGCTGAAAATCCACTTGACTTCTATGTCCACTGTGTTCATTCCTATATACTTCAGGGATCATTTAGGCATACAGTTTGGACAGGGACCTAACAGTGAAAGAAGGATGCTGTATTGCTCAAATTATGGGTGGGTACATGGAAGCTGACATCACAGCAGGGAGCCAAAGCCCATCACAGAGAGATCTTGAGACAACAGCCCTGGGAGAATCTGTGGGCTGAGAACTCATCCTTTGACAAAGACTCCCTTGTCAAGCATCCTCGGCCTGTGAGGTAGTATAGTTCTGGGTGGGCTGATCTGTGGGCTTGTTGTCTCTCTGGGGTGAACAGGCACTTTTTAGGATTTATGTGTCTTTGAGTTGGAAATGGTGGGGGTAAAGGCAAGAAGAGATGATTCAATGGGCTCTGGAAGGCAGTATTCACCGCCTCTGCTGCTTTGGCTGACAAGAGACTAGACCAACCATGAGGTAGACTTCATTAAGGTCCTTTTAATAGCTCTGTGGGAACAAGTCCACATGGCTTCCTGCCGTTCATTTGGTCAACACCATTTCCCTATTTTCATGGCTCCAGATGTTTAGCCCTGACCCACTATTTTCTTCCATATGTCCTTAGATGACAGTGGCAATTTTATATAACTGTCCCACAGATGCTGTCAGCAGACCTACCACCAAATCCACAGATGCTCTTACAGGGTATCTGTGTAAGATGGCACAGTATTTGCATATAAAGTGTTTATATCCTTTTATATACCTGAAACCATGTCTAAGTGAATAGTGACAAGAAAAAAAAACCCTATAAATTTAATATTAAAAGCAATTATTTTCAGCCAGGTATGGTGACACATGTCTGTAATACTAGTATTTCAGAGGCAGAAGCAGGTGGATCACAAAGTTCAAGGCCACCCTCAGCTATTTAAGCTGGAAGACCAGCTTTGTTACATGAGACCTAACTCAAAAAAGAAAGGAAAATGAACAAGCTGGAGAGCTAGTTGGTGATGTGACTGTTGAACAAAGGTGAATCTGAATTTGGATCCTCAGTACCTACAGAAAGCTGGGCGTAGCAGTGTGCCTGTAATCCAGCATGGTACAGGGCAGGGGCAGTGGAGGCAGAAGAATCCCTAATGCTTACCGGCTAGCCAGCTTAGCTAAAACAGCTAGCTTCTAGTTCAGAGAGAGACCCTGTCTTTAAGAGAATCAGGGGTAGGGAGTGACAGAGAAACATGCCTGACAGCATCCGCTGGTTCTCACATATGTCCATATACATGTGCATGCACACAACACGTGCACATAACACATAGACACAGTAAAGTGGATAGCAACTGAGGCGGCGGGGGGGGGGACCTTTGTGTGCTGGATTGGATTGCATCTCTAGCTGTGGAATTGATGGATACAATAGAATGAAGTGTCTCAGCACCTTGTATTTTCTTAGTGCATATGCAAAGTTAGGTGTTCATGAAGAAGGATCTGAAGGCTGTACTGAAAGGGTCAGCTCTTCTGTCTTCCTCTGCATACTAGCATTACCTAAGGCACAGCTAGATTTATTGGGGGTGTGTGTGCTCAAAATACCAAGACCAACAGGCAAGATCCTAGCAGAGATGTTACTTCATGTTCTCACTCCACCATTAACCCCTAGGACAGCTCCTGACATCCGAACAACTCACATAATGCCAGGTTTGCTCTCAGAACACTGCCCTGCCATGCCAGGGACAGATGCCACCCCAAAGGCTTTTTATTCTGGCTGCCTTCTTTTGTATGTTCTTGTATCAGGCTAATCTCCTATCCTGTCCTTTCCTTATGACAGGAGCTCTTGAGGTATCTGTTATCCCCTCCAATTGAACAGAACTGAATCAGAAGATGGCAGACATTTGGGGCTAGGGGGTGCTTAGAATCTGTCTCAATATTGACTGCTCCTAGTTTGGGAAGGCAGTAGCTTGGCTCAGCTTAGGCTCTGCCTCCTGAATGCAGCCATACCTTCACAGTGGCTCTGTCTTGCAGTCAGGGAACAATGCTGACTTAGCAGCTTGGATTCACCAACCCCAGCACTTCCCCAGGGATGACAGTAAGCATAGAGTCAGCAAACTTCAATAACGCTATGCACTGGAAATGTTAGGGTCTGACACCTTCTTCTTCTGACCTCTGTGGGCACCTGCACTCAACATGCACATAAAACCTATACACACACACACACACACACACACACACACACACACACTTAAAAATAAAATAAATCAAGCTGAAACAAACCAACTGCCAGAAATCACTTCTACTTTAATTCTCACAACCCTGTTAGTGATTACCCCCCCTCAGGTATTCTGAAACAGGCTTGTAAATATCAAAGCTATAATCACGTTAACTAAATCAAGTTTGTTTAAAACCACCTGAGGCACAAAGGTTACACTTAGGACACTGTATGTCCTAAGATGGTCTCAAGCAATGTGAATGTTCTTTAGTCAAAATTCTTCCAACCAGCTCCCTTCTCTCTCTCTCTCTCTCTCTCTCTCTCTCTCTCTCTCTCTCTCTCTCCTTTCCCTTCCTATCCTCTCTCCCTCCCTCCCCTTCTTCCTCCCTCCATCCTTCCTCCCTTTCTCCTACTCTTTCTTGCTCTGAAAAGTCAGATGTTTTTACATCTCCTGAAAACAATGAAGAATGGGCTCTGATTCTTACGTGGCTGCCATCAGCAAGAGCATTTGCTGTATGCCTTGGTCAGGGCGTACGCTGCAGTGAAGCCATATGATGGGGACCGACCCTTCAAATTCATGTTACTTGTATTTGGAAGTGGGGACTTTGGAAGGTGATTAGGATCAAATGAGGGGAGTTCTCATGACTGCATCAACATCCTTATAAGAAAAAGAGACCTGAACTAACAACTTCGTGTTGGCTTGTGGTGCTCAGCCACAGATGATTCATCAGGAGAGTCCTTTGGATCCAGCACCATGTTCCTGGACTGCCAAGATTTCAGAACTATGAGCCAATAAAGTTGTATTATTACACACTACCTGATACTGGATGCTTTGTTATAAGAGCAGAAAATGAATTAAGAACCTAGAGTTGTCATGGCGGCTGATGTGCTCAAGGGCGACATCCAAGTTACCTGGGCTTTTCGGGCCTTTCATCCACATTAAGAAAAGGGTAATTCAATTACATTCTCAGAAACAATATATACATAATAATGAATAGATCATTTTTACCCTCTGTAAAATTTTTTCCTGTTTACTTTCCATTTTCTTAAGTACAGGGTAAAACAGCACACACTTTTCTCTGCCTCATTTCCTCTGCTTGGAATGTATCACAGGGATTAGCTCAAGCAGACAGAGAATCTCCTCATTCTTGTTACACTGCTGCCTATCAGTGCTGTGGATGAGCTTCTTACAAGATTCATGAACGCGGTCACCACAGCCTTTTGTATTCACAGAGGTTCTGCAGCTAGTGTCTCAAAACTTGTCACTCATGGGCCTGACAGTCTGTTATGCAAGATATGATTTCATAAATGAGACTGCAGGGTCAAAGAGGAAATGTATTCTTAGTTTTTCTAGATTTGTCAAATTGATTTCCTCAAGGGCTGTGGAGCAAGAGCCTGGATATTTACCTTCAGTGTCCTCTGCACAGTGTGACATCAGACTTTTATAACCTAGTCATGGCAAATGATAGAAAAGATAACTGGGTCTGCAGAGACGGCTCAGTGGGTAAGAGCACTTGTTCTTGCCAAGGACCCAGGTTTGATTCCCAGCACTCACATGGTAATTTCAGTTTTAGGGGGTGCAATGCCTTCTTCTGACTTGTGGGTCCCAGGCACATGCGTGGCGAACAGACATACAGGTGGGCAAAACACTCATACAAAATGGCTGGATTATATAGGGAAGAGCAGCTGAAGGAAGGGCAGCCCAGCCTCCGTGCTGGAGAGTACTGAGTAAGGGGCTCTGTAACGGGGAGGAACCTCTCTGCAGGCTGGAAGAACCCTGCAGCCAGAATATGCTTTGATACGTTTAATAGAAGCCTCAGCCATTTGTTCCCAGTTTGAGACCTATGCTAAGTAGAGCTATGAATGCTGCCTTCTGAACATGCTATGTCCTTTGTATCCATGATCTCTCTGCAGCTACAGTTACCTGCACAAGATCAAGCCAACGGGATCAGTTAACATTGTAGCAGGAAGCGCTTCCTGAACTCAGTGTGTTACAAAAGAAAAACAGAAGAGGGCAAGTGGTAAGGTTGGGAGGTACTGGGTGTGTGCAGGGGAATGAGAGAGTGGAATGATACTTTAATGTCTTACTTCCCACGGAGTTCTGTTATTGTTTATATCAGTAGGTTATCAGCAATTTTTCTTGGGGTTTCCAGGTATAGAATAATATAATCTAATGAGAGCCAGACCTTCACTTCTTAACACATATTCGACTACTTTCCTTTGTCTAGTTTCTCTGGCTAATCCTAAGACAAACTGAGCCATGGTGATAGTAGCTAGCGCTTTTAGGATGAGTGCTAGTAAGTGAGAAGCTGGTTATGAAGGTAAGAGTCTCATTTATATGTTACCTTGTCAAGATAGCATCTATTGATTTGCATTATAATGTAATACTTTAAAAAGTAGCAGAGCGATGGGTCAGTGTTTAAGAACACTCGGTGGGACCCTGGTTGGGTTTCCAGCACCTAGATGGTGGCTCACAACTTTCTGTAACTCTATTCTCAGGTGATCTGAAGCCTTCTTTTGATTCCCAGCCATACACGTGGTATACACACATACATGCAGGTAAAGTGTATAACATAAAATAAACCTTTAAAATTATAGAAAATTGGTGACAGTGTCACATGGCTTCAATCCCAGCACTTGGGAGGCAGAGGCAGGTGAATCTTTGAATTGAGGTGGAGGCTGCCCTGGTCTACAAAGCAAAATAAGATGGTTGAGACCACTGGCCTCTCTTCCAGAGAACCCTAGTTTTGAGCATGATGGCTCACAACTGTCTATACCTCCAGTTCTGGAGGATCCAAAACCATCACAAGGACATGCATGCAGGCAAAACACCTACATACATGAAATAAAATTTTTAAAAAATATGTAGAAAATTAAACAAAGAGCTAGGTATGGTAATCTCAGTAATTAGGAGACTCGGGCAGATAGAGGGAGTTCTCAAAGCTAGTCTATGACATGGTACAATCCTCTCTAAATTAACAATCTGGTGTAGGTCTTAAACTCTATCAAATGCCCTTTGTAGTACCAGAAAGTTATTTAATTATACTTATTTTCCTTGAAAAAATTATTTGGATTTACTTTAAAATAAAAAAAGTAGCTTTCTTAATAGAGAAGTCTCCATTCTTTTGAACATTTTAGATGTAGGAGTGTGCTTGGTACCCACGGCTAACAATTGCTATGGAGATATATTCAGCAGCCTTGGTGAATTGCAGGTTTTGTATGCTACTTTGATTTTTGTTTTTAATGAAAGTTCTTCTGGATGCTCTAGATTTGGGGTCAGAAAAGATAACAGAGCAAAGGTACCAGGGTATCAGTAAAGGTAAGATATAAAGAAAGAAGAGATAGGAGGAGAGGGAGGGGCAGGGGGAGAGGGATGCACGTGGAGAGAAGGAAGAAGTGGAAGAGAAGCTGGAAGAGAAGATACAAAAGGTTGTGTGTGTGAGAGAGAAACAAGGCAGCAGTGCCCCCTACAGGATAGGAGGAGGTAGGTCAATGCTCATCCTTCCCTTCGCATCCCTTCTTCCCTTTTTGGCAAGTGCTCCCCAAGCTGTGCCTACTGTCCCACTCAACACCTTTCCTACAAAACATTCACTTGCTTTAAAAAATCTTTAATAAGCTTGTCTATGTCAAATTACCTGTACTTCAGGGGTAATTACTGATTTAACCCCCCCCCCCAAAAAAAACCCAAAAAACAAACAGACAAACAAACAAACAAATGAACAAACAAAAGCAAAGTCATTTACACAGCTACCACTGGAGTGTGCAGCTCAGAATGCTCATGCTGAGCAGTATGCTTTTCATTTTAGCCAAAAACACAGAGTCAACCCACAAGGAAGCTCGTCTTGGATAAACAGATCACTCTGAAAGGTTATCTGAAAATACTGGCATTAATCTGTGTAGAGCTTGCTTCTTGTCCTTAGATCTCCAACACAGAGTCTGAGCATAAGGTCCTGGGATGGTCCACGGATCTTACACTAGTTCAAGATCTGATACTATAGAAAAAGGCCCTGGGGGTGGACAGGTACTTTAGTCATAAGAGGCAGACATGTCTACCTCCATGATTTATTCTAGAGTCTTCTCTTAATTATTAAGACTTCCTAAGATTTAACAAGTCTACTTGAGATTGATTTTTAATAAATTGGTTTCTTGAAGAGAAAATTCGTGACGATAAGAAGTGTATTGCTACAATAAAGCAAAACAAACAAACAAACAAACAAACAAAGGCATTTCAGCAGTGAAATTGGCTCCATTGCTTAAAGCAAGACCTGGTGAGAACTGGAAGCATTTAACCCAGATACCTGACTATCCTCAGGATCTCATATCTCAACCTCCTGTCTGCCAGTAAGTGAGTTCTCAGTCCCAGGCCACGCTTCAGACTGGTCCACTTGGAATAATATCTAGGGTGGATTCAGGCACCGATAAGGTTTCAGGTTTCTCTGATGACTCTAGGGTTCTAGGACCTCCTTACTCAAAGTGTGACCCTGAAACCTGCAGCACTGGTATTGTTGGATACTTGTTAGCCATGCAAATTTCATACCTTAGACCAGCGGTTCTTAACCTCTGGATTATGACACCCATAGGGGACCCCATATCAGATATTTACATTACGATTCATAACAGGAGTATAATTACAGTTGTGAAGTAACAACAAAATAATTCTGTGGTTGGGGGTCACCACAGCATGAGGAACTGCATTAAGGGTTTGCAGCACTAGGAGGATTGAGAAGCACTGTCCTAAACCGTATGAATCAAAACCTGCACTGCACAACATTCCCAGGACACTTCTGTGCACGGTAGAGTTGCGGTGTTCTTAGAGTATGCATGGCACCTGGACTACTTCCATGAAGACGACACTCGTCACTGTGATCGCTGTATTCTCCTCTTGCTGCATCTCCCTCGGTGACACAAAAAGGTCACAACACACTCACTGTAGATGTGAGATCAGCGGGTGCTGCTAGCTGCTAGCTGCAGTTTCTGGGCTAATCTGTAACAGCAGCAGGTGTTCAGAGTGACCTGGGAATGGGCTCATTCTCTTGTGTTAGTGACTGAATAGGTTGCAATTTGGATCCAAACCATCTACTTTAAAAGCAGGATTAAAGGTATAAAGTGTTGTCACTCTTGGAAGGTTTAAAAAAAAACCTTAAAATGCTGAGTGAAGGGCTAAGAGAGTGCCCCAGAATTCCCCTAGCAAAGCCTCTTCATCTTACAGAAGCTGTAGTTTCTGAAATTTCTGCTTAGGGTTGATTTTTAAGATGTTTACTTGAGTAAAACTGTGGAACCAGAAATGGAAAGCTTGACCTTTCTCAAAGTAGGTGTTTGCAGTGTGTGGTGCTTGAAGTCCTAAAAGCCGTTGAGCTCACGCATGCTCTCTGAGAGCTTCTTTAATGGCAGCAAATGTTTAAAGTAGACTTCTCTCCAAATATACAGGATTCCAAAGTATGGCGGACTGGGCTTGGGGGGACAGTTGGACATGTTCTAGTTATAAAGTGAAATAAGACCATGGCTATTGGAACGGACGGAAGGGGAATGGGAACTGGAAAGAGCACGGGGATGTGACCTGAGGTAGCTGTAAAAGAACCACTGGACGCAAATCAGCCAAAGCGGAACACCTGAAAACTGGAAGAAAGGAGATTTTCCTTTAAAAGTCTTTCCTTTAGAGTAGTGTTTCTCAAATCTCAGGAAGGGAATGTGCAATAGAATAGCTTAGAGAATGTGGAGAGGCCCAGGGGTATTGTGGGACACGCTGGTAATCCTGGCACCAAGGCGGGGGAAGAGCTGAAGTCCAAGGTCACCCTTGGCTACACAGCTAGTTGAAGGCCATCCTAGGTTACATGAAACTGTCAAAGGAAGAAAGGAAGGAAGGAAGGAAGGATGGAGAAAGGAAGGAAGGGAAGGAGGGAGGGGGAAAGGGAGGAAAGGGTGGGTGTTTAACAGAAAAAATAAAGAATTTTAATGCTGGAACTTTCCTGGATGCACATGTTGCATTGTATGAGAATGCTCACACACCAGCAGTTCTGGCTTTCCATTCTTCTGAACGTGTGAAGCAACCCACAGGCCCCACATTAAGAGCTTTGGCCTCGTCAGTGCATATTCGCATGCTAATAAAAGTTACACGGGATCAATTCCTCCTATTTGGAACAGCTTGAGAGCCATGAACAACTTCCAGCATATAGGTGGGAAGTTTGGTTGTAGTCTTACAGGGATGAGCTCAGGCCAGATGGAAAGCCTAACTAACCACTAGATTGTGCCAGGCAAAGGACTCCTTGGTTGAAGAAAAGTCACCTCTTTGGTTTCAGAGACTGCCACAGCGAGCTGTTGCTGGGGGGGGGGGGGGCGCGGGGGTGTCAGTTCACACCCAGAAAACTTTTGTCAAAAGTTGGGAACGACTCTTAATGCTGCTCACGCCCTTCATTTACCTGCAGACTCAAAAGATGTCAGAAGTGAAGACTTGCCCTGCTCTGGTCCCTGTAGATGAAAAGATTGATCTCAAAAGAGTTAAGCAGCTTGCTTAACTCTTAGGTTCCCCTGGCCAGGGTAACCTAGCTCCCATTACCTCCCGCTGCCCAGCCTAACGGGGGCGCCATGGGGAGGAGCCCCTGCCTACCGGCACCATGGAGTAGGTCATCATCATCATCATGTCCTGGCTCTCAGCACGGATGTGTGATGCAGGCTCGCCGCTGTGGCTGCGCTTGTTGCGCGCCGCGCTCATGGGGTCCTGGGATGATTCGGGGACCCGGGCCGGCGCAAGGCTCAATTCGGCCAGAAAGGCGCGTAGGGCGCCGTCCTCGCGCTGCTCCCGGCCGCGTTGCGCCTCCAGCGCCCGCAGCGCCGCGCTCAGCCCGCGCCACTGGCACAGCACGAACACGGTGGCCGCGGCGTTCAGCGCAGACAGCAGCGCTACGGCCACCAGGGCGCCACGCAGCCCCCAGCCTGTAGCCCCTTGGCCTCGCTCTGCTGCGGCTCGGGTCATGTCTGCGTGCTCAGGCCGGACGACTCAGGGCAGCACTGTGCCTCCTCCCGCAGTGGCAGGTTTTATAACTTCGCAGGAGCCGTGGGCTGGTGGCAGAGCCGTGAGTCAAGCTGTGTTTTAGACCCGTCTGGCGAAGCGGGTTGGGGACAGTAGTGGTGGCGCCCCAGAAGCCCAGAGGGACAGGCGGCAGCAAGGGGGTGAGAAGCCAGAGGAGACAAGTGCGGAGGAGGGGAGACCAAGCAAATAGCAAACAGGCCTCCCTTCCTTTTCTTGCTGTCCTGCCCGTGGGCATTGCCAGGGCCCAGACAGGCATAGTCAGGGTCAGACTGAGGGGGAGGGCAGGAATTCTTAAAGCCTGAGAAGTTTCTAGATTCCACCCTCTTCTCCCTCCCGTCATCTTTGGAGAAAACCATAAGCATGCCCAAACGCCCTGTTCTTGGGAGGTCTGCTGCTTGGGCCCAGGCCCAGGCTGCCCCATCACTCCTCCTCAAGGCCTCGGTGTACCCAGGGAAGACCCTAAGAGATCTTTCCCAGAACGGGGGACAGTGGAGACTGTGGGAGATGGTTGGCATCAGAAGTGTAACAAGTTACCCATCGGAACCAGAAAAGCCAGGTCGGCTTAGCAAGCAGGGATCATCCCAAAGACGACTTCTAGGACTAAGTTAAGAACTTTCCCTTAAGACTCAAACCAGAGAGGCAGAAGAATAAGGAAAAGGATTTTGGAGACCTGGTTCCAAAGCTAGCCGCCAGACATCTGGGAGTGGTGTGGTCCCTGGTGGTGTTTCTCAGCCGCCTCTCCCCACCCCTGCTGGAGATCAAAGCTAGAGTTTTGCAATAGTTAGGCTATTGCAAATCCTGTGTAGCTAGAGCCACACAGGATTTCACTACATAACTCAAACTGGTCTTGAACTCACTCTTGCTTCAGCCTCCTGAGTGCTGGGACTACAGGCATGTATTTTATTTTATGTATTTATTATTTTATTTTATCTGTATGGATGTTTTGTCTCTGTGTATGTATGTATACTAGCTGTGTGCCCAGTGCCCACAGAGGCCAGAAGGAAGGTATCAGAATGAAGGAGTTCTCAGCCTCCATGTAGATGATGGGAATTGAACCTAGGTACTTTGGAAGAGCAGCCAATGCTTTTAACCACTGACCCAGCCCTCCAGTCCCTACCTGAGATATTCTAAGCACATTTCTGGAAACATATTGAAGTTCTTTTCAGCTGAGGGGCTGCAGAGACTGCTCAGGACTGGAAACTTCTTTAGGTTACATTGACCGTTTCATTTTCACAACCAACAGCCTCACTTTCCTCTAAGTTCAGGTGCCTGCTCTGCCTCAAGAGTCAGTGTTCAGCACTCTGGAGGCTAAAGCAGCAGCATCCTAACTTTGAGGCCAGACTGGATAACTCAGTGATAGTGAGACCCCTGTCTCAAAACCCTCTCCCACAACCACCATCTCTTGAATTGAGTCACCTCAGAGCCTCTTGAGAAGACCTCTTCATTCTTTGTCAGCTTCTCTCAGAATAGCACTACTTCCCTAGAAATCCAGGACTTTCAGGCCGTCCTGGTCAGATGAGAGGATTCAAGTAGAGGCCAATAATGCTGCTGCCACAGTCAGATAGCCCAAAGAGACAGTGGCTCTCTGCAGCCAGCTCACCTGCAGTAGTCAAGGTGAAGGAGCCTTTAGCTCTTCTAGTCTGGGAGCCACAGCTGTTTGAGGCAGTCCTGGGGAAAGACTAGATCATGAGAGGGGTGGGGCCGAGGACAAGGGAACCGTGGAGCTTCGTATCTTCCTCCATCTAGTTCATGCTGATAGCCTCCCCACCGAAAGAGAGAAGATGGGGTTTGTTTGGATCAGACGTATTTTTCAGGGTGAGCTATGGCAAAGCCTTTGGAGAAGCACAAGACGACTGAGGCTCCATCTTAACCACAGTCCTGAGTGCAGGTTCAGATCTTTGGGTTTCCGTAGAAACGCCAACCAACTTGAGTATTTTTAGAAGAGCAGCTACAAGAGATGTAATTTAGAAAGCAGGAAGGGTCCAAATGTGATACCTGGAGGGGATGACAGCAGTATCAATAACTCTTTCCAATTCCTCTCATCTCAACAGTATTAGATCCTGTTGGAAGAATTGTTGTATATCCATCCTCTCTAATCCATGCAAGGATTGGACTCAGAGAGAAAGCACAGAGAGACAGAGTTGGGGCTTAGCACCCATGGGCTCTCTACTTAATTCAGTAACCCTTAACTGAGCTCTTCCTATATGTCGGCCTCTGTGGTGAGCATTGAAGATACAGGAGTGAGCGGGATAATCAGTACACACAGAGGAAGCATCATTATCCTCCCCAGCTTTTCTTTATCCTATCATTCATTACAGCTGTGATAGACAACCTGTCATTAGGAACACAACATAAGATTCCAGAGGTCAAGGGACAGATTTGTTGGTCCTTGTTGTCCCAACAGGTAAATTAGTCAGAATGGGTATTTGATAATTATCTTTCTGGCGAGTGGCTGGATGAGTGAGTGAAAAGTTGTGAGTGACCTTTCTAAGAACAGGTATGTGTGGTGCTAATGGCGCTTACCATGAGCTTACCATGTTCATACGCCATGGAGCTGGTGCTTCACCTTCCTTGCGAGGCTGGTTTCCAGTGTTGGAAAGTGTAGTGTTAGCCTGAAATGTACTTCTTCTTTGAAGTCAGGACCACTGCTGGAGACAGAATGGAGATGAGGATTCCCTGGAATCTCCTGAGCCAGGAAGCTGCCCCTCCTGGCATCCATCTGGGACTCTAAAGGCTTGTGTCATGGCCACCTAGTAGGAAGAGTGGGTGGAGCACCTGGACACTGGAGCAAAGAGAGAGGTGGAAGAAGGGTAAAGAGAAGGCTGGCTTCTTTCTGTGAGACACTTCCTCAGCCTTCCCATGCAGGGAAGAGTGGTCATGAGACTATCACCTGTCTGAGGGCTACCCTCATTTGTACCCCTCATGGTGTCTCTAACCAGGTGTCTTTCCCTGTTCTCTTTCCTACTTTCCCTCTGTCTCCTGTCTGTGACCCTCTTATCACCAGCAACACCTTATTCCTTCACTGACTTATAATCCCATGTTGCTATTTCCTTGTCAAGGCCAAGTGTTCCCTCTCCCTGACCTCTGCGAGTCTCACTGGTTCAGTGAACATGAACATGGGTTTTGGAATCAGATAGAGAAACTACCTTTGAACCGGGACTTTAGGTATCTTAACTAACCCTCTCAAAAGAGCCCGAGACTGTTAAGGTTTCATGAGAAAGTGCTTGTAAAGTTCTTGGCTTATGGCAGCTTCTGCTTAGTGTTGTTACTATGGGTTATGTGAACCCATGGACATGGATCTCTATGGTTTTGAGGCATGCCATACTCTTTAAGTTTCATCACAGTATGGTAAAGGTACAGGGTCCCCATCATTTTCCTCTCATAGCTCAGATCTGTGCCAAGTAGAAATATGTTGATGCTGATGCTTTCTGAGAACTGCACTTTCAAAATTCTTATAATTCTTTCTATCTATCTATCTATCTATCTATCTATCTATCTATCTATCTATCTATCTATCTGGGTGTATATGTTGAAGTGGACCTGTTCCATAGCATATATATTGAAGCCAAAAGACATCTTGCCAGACATGGTTCTTTCCTTCCAGTATGTGAGTCTCAGAAATGGAACACAGCTTTTCAGATCCAGTGACAAATGCATTTGTCCTGAGATGTCCTAATGGCCTAAAACTGAACTTTTAAGTGCCTCAGAAACTTTTAAAACTTGAGTTTTTGCTTGAGTTATTCTGACTTTGAGATTGATTCTGTGAGGCCCTCATCTGCTGATTCCTAAGCCTCTTGAGATTTCTTGAGAGGCAGATGCATTTACACAGTGTGACCTGCCTGGATCTCTTCTGGGTGGGCTGGTACTTTCTACTTATTAATTTCAAAAAATTTAGCTATCAGTCTGGCTTTCTTTATTGACACAGGAGATTCAAGATATGGTGGAGGTACAGAAAGATACACACCGGAGACCAAAGAAGCCAAGAATACAATGTGCTGCCTTCACAATGAGGAACAATTTTTCCATTAAAAAGCAGATACTTTTTCCCTCAGAGGTTAAATAGTATCACTAAAATGAATTTTATCTAGCTAACATTAGGTCTCCAGAGAATAAAATCAAACTGAGAAATAGTCTCCAGCTCGTCCCATGGCATGTTTCCCTGATTATGAAGTGAATAATGTTATGTAATATAAGTTCTTAGGTGCTTTGATCTTTACTAAGACTCAGCGATCTGCTGTGACTTCTGTGCTTTGTTGTCTTTCCGTTGCCTGCTTCCCCCGCCCCCCCGTCAGTAATTGAGGAGTCACTTTGAAAGCTGTCATTATGTATAGCCTTCGTTCAACCTCAGTTTAACTCTCATTGTTAATATTACTAATTAATAGAAACAATTAATTAATTTTAGAGACAGGGTTCCATGTAGTCCAATCTGGCCTCAAACTCACCGTGTTGCTGAAGATGACTCTGGATTTTCTTGCTTCTCCTGGATGCTAGGATTCGAGGCATGCACCACTTCCCGTGCCCCCCAAGGGGGGGGTCTCATTATGCAGCCAAGATTGTTCTTGAACTCTTGTCTTCCTGCCTCAGCATCTTGACTGCTGGGATTAAAGGCTTGTGCCAGAATACCTAACTCCAAGGGAGTATAATTCTAGACAAGACTATGTGATAAATGCTGTGGCAGAGGAGTGAAATTCTGTAAAGTCACATGGCTGAGGGTCCTGTTCTAGACCTGGTATGGAGTTGGTAAAGGCTTTCTGTTTAGAACTAATACCTAAGCCTAGAACAGCTGCCAAGCCAAGCAAGGCTGGGACAAGGCTGGGCTCTCAGGCAGAGTGCATGCAGGGGTCCACAGTAGTCGGTGTAATGGTTTATTTGAGGAAAGTGTAAGCCAGCATGGCTGCAGCATAGATAGAATTCAGAACAGGGAGAGGGGAGGGAAGAGGCAGAAGCTGAATCGGAGGCCAGACCAAATGGGTGGAACCTTTAGGGCTGGGGTCCTTATTGTAAAAGCACTGGAAAGCTATGAGGAGTTTCAAGTGTAAGGAACACAGGTTGGTACATGACAGATTGGCATACTAAAACATAACTTTCTATCACCGATACTTGCAGTCACTAGAGAAACTCTGGATGACCTCTCCTTTCACCAAGGTTAACCTTGGCTTTTCTACCATCTTCTCAAATGAACCAGGAGTGTTAAATTCCAGAATGTACCAACTTCATCTGCATATATAAAGAATACTGAAAAACAAGCCTGTGACTAACATCTAGGTATCTGTTGGCTGATATTGACCCTAGCTTGATATGGTCGGTTTGAGATACACATATATCCAGATCTTGCTACACAGCTAGGCATGATCCTGAGTTCCTGATCTTCCTGCCTCCACATTCCCAGTGTTGGAATTACAGGCATGCGCTACAACATCTGGCCTATTCTTGTTGTTTATCCCGCAGCATGCCTCTACCTGATCTGGTAGTTCCTATGTAACTCATATGTAGCCTCAAGCTCTTGGCAATTCTCTTGTGTCAGCCTCCCAAGTGCTGGCATTCTGGGCATGAACTATCATATCCTGTTTGTTTTCTAGTGTAGTTATTCATAATATATAGCATGCCTTCCCATTTTCTTTGAAATCAGCTTTGGAACCCCAAAGGGACAGTATTAAATAAGGATATCTCTGGAGTTAGGAATAAGAATTGGTGATTCCACAGACTTTCACCTAACATTCAGATCAGTATTTTATACCTTTGAATCGCTTGGTTTTTTGTAAGAAGCGAAGCTGCCCGTGGTTGCAGTTGTGGACATTCCAATGCCCCTGTCATCAACTGTTTTGTCCTTTCCATGTTTGTAACAGACATAGCCTCTCCCCTGAGCCCTCACATAGCTCACTGTAGCAAATTGTCATAGGTTGATGTCAAGATGGAATCTGAGGTGCAAGATGTTTCTTAGAGATTAGCACCTGTAAAGGAAAGGGTGAGAGCTAGAAGTTAGACTTTACCGCATCTGTCCAACTGAATTCAACTGTGCAAAACCTGGCCAGCTCACCATGGAACTGGGAACGGCGGGACTTCCTGTCAAAGTATCTTTCCTGGCACGATAGCTCACACCTATAATCCCAACACTCAGGAGGCTGAGGCAGGGTGGCTGTCGTCAGAGTTTTCTGGGCTATTTAATAGTTTCAGGCCAGCCTGGGTTATAGTGGAAGACCCCAGAAAAGAAAAGAAAGTTCCCTCTGTCGGGCCAGAATGGTTGGGTGGATTCTCACTGTCCTACTTAGTCACAGAGCAGATGCAGGCTGTCCGCAGATGGGTAAGACCTAGGGCTAGGTGGCTTTCTGCAGCAGAGGTAGGTCCTAATCTCCACCCTAAGAACAGGAAAGGCATGACTTTTCCTGAAGGGGAATCTGGACCATTCCCATTATCTATCTGTTAACCACGCAATCTGTGTTAGACACAGGGCTGCCAGGTCTACCGGTGGCTGAATTATGACCAGGTCACATGTAGAGATGAACCTTTTCCTTTCTCATGTGCAGGTATGGCTTTTCAGTGAATGACAAAGGTTGTGCTCAGAAACAATTAGAATATGGAGCTTTAGGCTCGGGTTCTGTGAGATTGTGAGGATTACTTATGAATTTGAAACTGCTGAGTCCATGGGTGTGAGTTAATGCCGCAAAGCTCTACTTCTGAAACCTGAGCTAAGGCTTTTGAAGGCATAAAAACAAAACCTCACCAGGCTGGAAAGGCTCTCAGAGGTTCAGGCTTACCAATAGCGAGGACTCCAGCTCCATCCTCTGTAGGCTCATGCGCTGCTTTTGAGGGCAACACTCCTCTATTCCCAGCACACAGAGTGGGATGATCACATGAACAACTGGGAAGCGCTCACTGCAGCCAGGCCAAAGACATTCAGTTCTCCACATTAATTTCCATCGGCATCATCCACTTCCAATGAATGGCAAGGGAGCCAGCAAGATGACTCATCAGGGAGGGGGGCTTGCCACCAAGCCTGACAACTTGAGCCCAGTCCCTGGTACCCACATGGCAGGAAGAGAGAATCAGTTTCAACACATTGTCTTCTGAGCCTCCAGACTTTGCTATGGTGTGCTTACCCCATCCTCCACACAAATGTGTTCATATTTGAAAAATATCTTGAACTTTTATTCTTTGCTAATGTACACATACTCAATGTATTTTGATCGAGTTCACCCCCTTCCTTTCTCTGACTCTCCATGGGTTCCCCCAACACCTCTCTCTCCCTATTTCATGTCTGTTTTATTTTTATAAACCCATGGAGTCCAGTTAATGTTGCTTATATCTCAGTGTGTGTGTGGGGTGGGACCATTCATTGCATGGGCAACCTACCAATGGCCATGTTCCAAAGAAAAGTGCCTCTCTTTCCAGCAGCAACTATTAGCTACTAGAAGCTGCTTAGCCAGGCGTTTCTTGGTGGCCTCTCCCTATCCATGCTGACATTTTGACTGGCTTGAACTTATGAAAGTCTTTTAGAAGTGGTCCCCACACTGTTCTGATTTCATGTGTGCAACAGCCCCAGGAAGACAGAATTTCACAGAACTCCTCCCCACCCTCCAGCTCTTACATTCTTCCTGCCTCTCCTTCTGCCCTGTTTCCTGAACCTTGGGCTGTGGGAAGGTTGATAGACTTCACTCCTCCAGAGTCCCATCTATGGCTGAGCACTCAAAAAAAAAATCACTTAATCTCGAGACTTCGAACAGTTAGACGTTTTTGCACTAACCACTACTCACTGCATAGGAACCTATGGTCAAGGTTGAGGGCATCATGAATTCATGCATACAATCATAAATATTTCTAAGGCAGGTTAACAGCATGTCCATTTAGCAGAATAACAGTAGTAGGTTTCCCACCAGGCCTAAGACTTTTGACCAGGTTTACAGTGCTAGGCATGAATTTTCTCCTATGGAGTAGGTCTCAAATCCAAGCAGAGAGCAGCTGGGGACCTCCCTCTAACCGTCCTGTCATTATGGTACCAGTGGGCACATCTTGCCTAGCAGGTTGGTATTGTAGCATGCAGGGTCCAGTACTGGGTAAGATCATGGATGTCTTTTCTCTCCTACCAGTCTGCAAAACATCTTCCAGCAGCATCAGGAAAGCCAGTCAGCAGGGAGAGAGTTCCCAGGTCAGTTTGAAATTGATTTCTCTATGTCTCGCAACCAAAGTGTGCTATAGCTTCACCAATAAGGTCTTACTATCCAGTTGTGGTGGGCAACCAAGAGCAATAACAAATAGCCTGTGTCATTTTAGGGTTTCCCTGACCAATAGATTGCAGAGAAGTCTCTGATGACAGGCACTGAGATTTTTATTTAATAATCCATGTCTTCTGGGAAAGTGGTGCAAGATTGCAAGGTACCATTGCAAGATACCTCTGTTTAACTTCCTTTTATTAAATTACAGTTTTTAATTAGCTTACAAAATGGTGGATTTTCATAAGTGTTTTGTTTTATACACCCTTAGTTTTGATTAGCTCACCCCTACCCACTCCTTTCCCCTGACCCCAGTATAAACCTTAAACCTTCAACCTCCAGTATTCTTGTCCTGTTCTTTCATAGCACATGCACTCCTCCTCTTCCTCTCCCCCTTCTTCTCCTCCACCTGCCCCCTCCTCCTCTCCTCTTCTTCCTCTTCTTCCTCCTCTTTCTCCTCTTCCTCCTCATGTATTTTTTACTTAGGTCACAAAGTCATAGGTTTTCACATAACCTTTTCACTTCATTCTTGCTAAAGCACCTCATTTCCTCACCCTACCACCCCACTTCCTGGTTGAATCTCTCTGTCCCCAGTATTATTCCCTCTTCAGTTCCATTTTACCTAGACTCTATGATTCCCCCATCCCTTGATGTACCCCCTCCATGCTATGGCCCCATTTCTATTCCCTGGATTCCACATATACTCCACATTAAACACACAAAAGATTTGAAGCTAGGATCCATTTTCCTTATTCATTCATCAGTTGATGAACATCTAATGGATTACAGACCTCAATCTAAACCTTAATACCAAGAACCCTTCTGGAGGAAAATTTAGTGTATAGATCAAGATATAGGCACAGTAAGTGGTTTTTCAATAGGATTCTAGTGCCATAGAAAGTAAGAATAAGAGTTGACAAATAAATATAGTAAATAAAATAATAAATAACTATAATAAATAAAATAAGATAAAATGAAAACCATCATATGAAAGTTGGACAATCCAAGCTAACAGCTCGGAGCTCATGAAACTAAGTTGCTTCTGTACAATTGAGAATGTGAAAAGGTATCCTTGCCAGCTATACATCTGACAGACAACTGGTGTTCAGACTACACAAACAAAATCTACACCAAGGATCCAAACGACCCAGTTTAAAAATAGGCTATGGAACTTAACAGAAAGTTCTCAGAAGAAGAAACACCAGTGTTTAGTAAACACTTAAAATATTCAACACTTCAGTCATCAGGGAGATGCATATCAAAATCACTTTACAATTCCATCACCAGCCATGCAGATGACCATAAATGCTGGCATAGATGTGGGAAAAGGAAACCCTTATACATTGTCATTGGGAGTGGAAGTTAATGTCTAACTACACTTCTAGGCATACACTCTGTGGAATTTTATTCTTTCTATAGAGACACTTGCAAGTATGTGTTCATTGATACTCTATTCATAATAAATAAGAAAGGGACTTTTAAAGATATTTTATTTTTTAACAAATAAGATATAATAAGATAAAATGAAAACCAGCATATGGAAGTTGGGCAAACCAAGCTAACAGAAAAATAAAAGAGATATAAGAGAAGGCACAAGATTCAGACACCCACTTGTTTACCCATTCAGGAGTCTCCTACTGTACTAAATTGAAAGCTACTGTATCATGCAGTGGACTTGTGCAGACCCACGGAGGCCCTCTGATTGCTGCTTCAGTCTCTATGAGTTCATATATGAGTTTTGCTCAATTGTTTTTGAGGGTCATGTTGTCCTGGTGTCCTCTGTCCTCTTTGTCTCCTCAATTCCTTCTGCCTCCTGTTCCATAAGGTTCCCTGAGTTCTGAGGGGAGGGATTTTATGGAGACATCTTGTTTAGAGCTGTGTGTTCTAAGATCTCTCTCTCTCTCTCTCTCTCTCTCTCTC
>NW_021605476.1:547730-548877 GCF_004785775.1 Grammomys surdaster
AGCTGTGTGTTCTAAGATCTCTCTCTCTCTCTCTCTCTCTCTCTCTCTCTCTCTCTCTCCCTCCCTCTCTCCCTCCCTCCCTCCCTTCCTCTCTCTCTCTTTCTTTCTCTCTCCCAGTGTGTGTGTGCATGCGTGCGTGTGCGTGTGTGTGTATGTGTGATGTCTTGCTGTTGGTCTATGTATTTTTTTCCCATCTGCTGCAGGAGGAAGCTTCTCTGATGATGTCTGAACAAGCACTGACCTACGAGCATAGCAGAATGTTATTAGGAGTCATTTTATTGTTCCTTTTATTTTTAAAGAAAAAAAAAACCAGTGGTATTTTGGTTTTACCCTAAGTCTCTGGACTATCTAGTCTCTGGTTCTCAGAACCCAAGCAGTGTCTGGTGTGGGTTCCATCTCATGGAGTGGGTCTTAAGTCAATCAGACATTGCTTGGTTACTCCCACAAGGTTGGTGCCACCATTGTCCTAGTACATTTTGTAGCCATGACATATCATAGATCAAAGGTTCTGTGGTTATGTTGGTGTTTACTTTTTTCTTCTGGTTGCCTGAAAAGTAAGGAAAGGGGCTTCTTGATTTGTGTATGCCTCCTGCCTGGCTGCACTAAATGTTTCCTGTGTTTAAAGTTCATGTTAAAGTTCATGTGTCTAAAGTTCATGTTAGTAGTCTCCAGTGGATTTGGGACCATTGGACCTCCTCTATCTGTTCTTTCCAGTGTGGCCAGATTGAATGAATCTTATTTTTTCCCCTGCTTTTTACTTTTATTGTGTAATTGACATACCAGGGCAAGTGGCTGAGTCTCGATTGTTGGAGCTTCTGGAGCCCAAGTTTTGTCCCCAAAGCCCTGATCACTGGTAGGTGCCCTGGCAAAGGCACCCAGCTAGATGAGGGTGGTCTTGTAAGAGCATGCTGAGACCAGGAGATGAAAGAGAGCAGGAGAGTATACTTTTGTGTCTGCCCCAGTCACTGGCTATGAGCGTAAAGAGAATAGAAAGCACTGGACCCATTCTCTGAGCAGAGATTTGAGTGAAATTGATGCAATAAAGAACAGCACCAAACTTAAAAACAGTAACTTCAAAAGTCTAGGAATGATGACACCATTGAAAGTCTGGGAATGATGACATCAATGAAAGTCTGGGAATGATGAC
>NW_021605476.1:548887-552452 GCF_004785775.1 Grammomys surdaster
GAAAGTCTGGGAATGATGACACCAATGAAAGTCTGGGAATGATGACACCAATGCTTGCTTTCTTATACAGTACTACATGGTTTTTTTTTCCTGATTCCTAAAAACAAAAATCTACAAACAAGCTCAGCAGAAGAAAGAAAAAGAGGCAATGAACCATTCCTCTGGCTAAAGAGAGTTCCAAAGGCTGATTGGAAGGTCTTGGTATGTTTCTGGCAAGGAAAAGTGATTCACAGGTTGGCAGTTCCTGAAGTCGTAAAGATAAAAGAAAATCCTTCTGTCTTCCAGAAAGAGAATACAAGGGTCACAGGACTTTTTAAAAATTTTTTTATTTATTTTTACAACACTGGAAATGGAGAAGATTGGCTAACTGTGGAGAATGCTGCATCTCAAAAATTCTGTAGTAAGTCCTCTATAAGGGTGAGGGAATATGAAAGTTAACAAAGGACCAGGCACAGGCAGGCATGGTGGCACAGGCAGGCATGGCGGCACAGGCAGGCATGGCGGCACAGGCAGGCATGGTGGCACAGGCAGGCATGGCGGCACAGGCAGGCATGGTGGCACAGGCAGGCATGGTGGCACAGGAAGGGTGGTGGCACAGGCAGAGTGGTGGCACAGGTCTGTATCCCAGCACTGGGAGGGGGAAGCTGGAGGATGAAGAGTTCAAGAATATCCTTCTCTACAGAGTGAATTCAAAGCCAGCCTGGAATGCTTGAGATACAATCTCTAAAAACTAAATAAAACAAAAACAAACAAAAGGAAGGATATTTTCCATCAGAAGGGGAGAGAGAATGATAAGGTAAGTGCTAACCAAACAATAATTATCTTATTAGGTTTCAGGATGGAGGGTGGGAAGATGGGGGAGGGGAAGTGGTGAGGAAGGACCCTGTCAGTTAGATTTAGATGGATAATAATGTATAATTTATAAGTGCTAATATAGAAGAGGAATATTCCAAGGGAAATGCTAGCAACATCCTGGAACTAGAAATGTCCAGTAGAAGAGAGCACGGTGAGTCTTTCATGGGTCTCCTGTGGAGGAGGAGCGGGAGGGAATAGGGAATGTGGGCAGTGGGTTTTACCTTCACATGACGAACAAAGCCTATGAGGCTAAGTAGGAGTGACAGAGGAGAGTCAGGCTTGGAGAACTGAAAAATAGAACTGGAATAAACAGACCTCAAATAAATGAGGAAAAAAAAAGATCAATCTAGTAAACATAACGGCCATGTGAGGTGGGCGAGTTAATGGAGTCTAAGACAGAAGGAAAGTAGTTTCTGCTTCCGTGCTGTGCTACAGGTTTTCAATGGCAGCCCTTGGGAGGCAGAGGCAGGAGGATCACTGTAAGTTGGAGGTCAGTCTGCTCTGCATAGTTTTCCAGAGCACTGCATAGCTCGACCTATTCTCTAAAAACAAAATAAAAATAAAAACTGAAAATTCGTAAAGGAGGGGATGAAAAGATACCAGATGAGCAGAGCGGAAAGAACCACAGTTTTACACCCAACAAGGCACAAATCCGAAGTGGGAAGCACTGACTTAGAAGGGCTATATAATAGTAACTCAGCACGAAGCTGTGGCCATTTGTGCTAACACTCAACTGTGCAAAAACACCAAAACCATCAACAGCCCTGTGTTCTGTTTCCATATAAAACATCGTGTCCCCTGCATAATCCTTCCTCATGTTCTCTCCCACCCAACTCTGTGAGTAGTACACACTCATATACATATGAAGACTCTTGCAAAGATTCCATAACTCTACACTTTTATCCTTCTGGCTTGGTATATATCAGTGTCTCTGCTGAAGCATCCTGCACTCTGTATTCCAGCAGGAAATAGGGATTTCCCTGAAATACTGTTGTGTTCCTGCCGTACTTCTACTCACAGAGAAGAATGCCTGTGTCCTTCACTTTGCTCTGCAAAATGCCTGAGATAAAAAGCAGAGCTATGATTTATTTGGGCTTAAAATTTCAAGTTGCGCCAGGCAATAGTGGCTCACGCCTTTAATCCCAGCACTTGGGAGGCAGAGGCAGACAGATTTGAGTTCGAGGCCAGCCTGGTCTACAGAGTGAGTTCCAGGACAGCCAGGGCTACACAGAGAAACCCTGTCTCAGAAAAAAAAAATCAAGTCGCTTGCTCTTGTGGCCCTTGGGTTTGTATCAGGCAGTATGAGCTAGGAGGGAGTGTGGTAGAACAAATCTGTTCGTCTCGTGGTGGCAAGATGGGGAAGAAGCTGGGGTCTCAACCTAATATGCCATTCAAGGCCATAGTTCCAATGACCTAATGTCCTTTCACTAGACACCTCCCACCTAATGCCAACTGCTGAAGGTGAATCGGGAGCCTTAGGGAACAATCCAGATCCAAATCGCAACAAGGAAGGCAGTGTCATGTGCCTCCCTCTCCCTCTCTCCCTCTAGCCAGCCTGCCTGCCTTAGCCAGCTCCTTTGCTGGCTCTTCACATGCTCTCCAAAAGCATTGCTGTGTGAGGAGGCTGGGTGCTCCAGGGATGCTAGGGACCTAAGGATCTTCTTCTCATTTTAGAAAACTGTCACAGGTCACTTAATGTTACCTTCTTCACTCTTTGCTTTGCCTCTTGGATTTCCATCTGCCTCGGTCTTTTCCTCACATTTAACTGGTATATAATTGTGGTGGAAAAATAGACGGTGTATCTTGAGGGCCCCCTTAAAACAGTAACTCCACCTATTCTTCTAAATGCTGTGCATTCATTCTGAGGGTTGCTGTGTCTCTGGTCTCAACTCCTTCATTCACATTTATCCCTCAAATCCCAGGGAGCCCACCTAGCCAGTACACAGAGGGATTCTGTGCTAAATACAATGGACACCTTCTAGTCAGAAGGACGGAGCTACTTGTACACTCTGAGACTTCAGCACTCCTCAGTACCTCCTTCCTTTCTCCCTTCAGGCTCTGAAGCTTATCTTTAAAGTTAGCATACAAAGCAGTGACTTTACTATTGCATTTTTATGGATAGACCACATTATAGTTTATTATTCCTTCCCCCATAACACCACACCTTGTGAGCCTAGATCTCTCCCCGTAACCCAAGCTGGCTTTGAACTTACAATCTTGCCTCAATTTCTGAGTGTTGAAACTTTCTCCTTGATAGCCCTTCCCATGTTGGCCTTTGGACATGACTTTCCCTTATTTTTTTTCTCCCTTTCCCCTGGCTTTCTTTTCCTCTCCCGCCTCCTTTATCAGCCTTCATTCAGCCAGTGCTCCTGTTTTCAAAGACAAGAGTGGACATTCTTTCTTTGTAGATGTCCACCATTGACTTTATCATCTTCTAAAGCTTCAGAGCACCACTTACCTGCCTGGGATGCAGACAGTTTCTCTGAGCTCTAATTCCAAGGCCAACTACTGATGCATGGTTTCTCTTGAAGGTTACAGAGGCCACAAACTTGAAACATCCAAGCCTTTCCTCAAGTCTCCTATTCCTCTTATTGGGAGAGGGGAGAGGGGAGAGAGGAGAGGGGAGAGGGGAGAGGAGAGGGGAGAGGGGAGAGGAGGAGAGGGGGAGGAGGAGGAGGAGGAGGAGGAGGAGGAGGAGGAGGAGGAGGAG